>NC_047506.1:6016316-6031316 GCF_902827115.2 Pseudochaenichthys georgianus | reverse complement strand
AACCTAAAAGAAATTGGGGGAAAAAAGTCAGAATCTTTTTTCTCAAAAATATATTTTTTTCAAATCCTCACAAAAAAACTGAAATATTTCATTGCAATTACATTTTTAGCGAACACGAATGGTTCTACTTTGGTGATCTCCAGACCTTTCCTCAGGATTCACCATGAGGTTGACATACTGTATTTTAGTGACATTTTTCCACAAACTATTGCGCTTTTAAATGGTCCTATTTAGTGCTGCGTACCGGTACGCCGAACCGGTACTGGACTTGTAAAAAGTTTCGGTTCAAGTCCGGTTAAAACCGGAACGTCAGGAACCGGTACTTGGACTCGCAAAAAACTAGCACTTACGTATATTCTGGTGTCTGTGGTTATTTAAACATTCCCTGATAAACGTGATTCAGTGTCAATAAATGAGTGCTAATCCCAGTGTGCTCAGTGTACAACATCACATGTCATTTCACCTTCGATTCACGGTTTGAAGACGTAGCATTTCCCCACATGCTAATGCTAACCGGAAGTGAAGAATTTTCAGAATAAAAGTATTAAGTAAATAGTGTGAACTTCCGGATTTTCAGAATAAAACTGATTTAAATTAAATAGTGTATTTAATTCAAAATTACGCCATATCAACATTGATTTTAATTTCTAACAGTATGTATGTACATCACTATGTATGTAGTATGTACTGTATAATGTAAACATTATTATTATATGAACTTTGTAGTAGTTCACTGTAGTTGCTGTCATAAGTCATTTGTAGACTAAGTGGAAAAAAGTGTTTTTTTTACATTTGTACTTTTTAGAGAAATGTAGACACAAGTTGGAAGGGAGCACAATAAACCTGACGAGTTTTAATTTCAGTTGTTTATGAGTTAATTTCAATTGATAATTAGCTCACAATAAGTTCACTTTAGTTACTCGCACAACTTGACACAAGCCATGGGTTCAGATCCGGACTTATAAGTCCGGACCTGAACCTGAACCTCTGGACTTGAGTCCGGACCTGAACCTGAATGTGAGTCCAGGTACGCAGCACTAGTCCTATTGGAAATATTATTTTGTCAACTGCCCCTATCAAGGTAAAGAATGGATAGAGTGGTGCAGGAATGAGTCCTTAAACTCGGAAAATACGTAGCATTTGAACCCTTCCGGTTCCCTTAATTGTCTTGTTTTGTGAAAGTGTTTGCGGTTAGACGCCTGAAATAAGGTCTGTGGTAAACACGAGTGTAAGAGTTATTCACGTTTTGTCCCACAAGATAAAACATGTGCATAATTACCCCACTCATGAATGTCCAAAGCTTCTGTCATGAATACGGCATCATCCAAAGACACAAGTTGGATGTGTGACAACTGTACATCTCCATCTGCTAGTGTAATTATGTCATACATTTGCAAGCTAAAGGGCCTCTAAAGCTTGTGTTGACAAATTGTGACTTCAGTCTGGAAGTAGTTGTACTTCAAGAACACATTTAAGTCAAACACAAGTCAGGCCATCTTCAGGTTGCAGAGGAGAAGGAAATGCTAAGTGACAAATTCTAACCGGGTTAAAAAGGGAGAAACACGCTTAGTTTGGCACACTGACCTATTGATGTGAACCTGGTGCAGGTACAAACCAGATTACAGCCTGGTCAGAGGGGGAAAGATTAGTGGGCATTTGAAAGAGGAGAAGGGAGAGGATTTAGCAGGATGAGGGAGAGGAGAGGAGAAAGGATTATGGAAACCAGAGCCAGGATCCTTAAATAATCCTCTCGGTATACTGGGCTTTATGCGCCGTGGGGCAGAGGCCAGTATGCGCTATTAAATTGTCATTGCAGTTTGAACATGCAGAAAAAACTTCTGAATGAGTTATCACTTCGACCGACTTTGTTGTAGACGACGACATGTTTGATTGCTTTTTTAGTTTCTATCTCTCTGGCCGCCTTCCTTAATCTGGAAAGCTGGTCGGGAGCTTCATGTGCATCCTTCTTTCTATTCTCCCTGTTCTAATTTGAGTATCACCATGGTTACGTAAGTCTCTGTGTCAGGGGGTCAGTGACGTTGCAGACGAACACCGGATGGATGTGTGGCTGCTACACAGCGACAGAGGCACATCATATAACGGCTGGCTGATGAGGGTCAGGAAGGAAACCACCACACTGACCAAAAACCCCTAAATGGGAGGAAGAGGAAGTTTACAAGCAGAGAATATAATAATAAAGCAAAACACTTTTACAGCACCCTTTCCCAGCATTGTATTTTTAAACTGTGCATTCAGGACTTTTGATTTGAGAACCAACAGGCAGGACCTATAGAAAATTAAAAGACTGTGTATACATGTGCAAACAATAGAGGTATGACATAAAGCATATATGCTGCTGAGAGACTGTATGTAAAGTATGAGCTTTGATTAATGTAATTTAAAGTGGGAAAAGCCAAAAAAACAGAGAGACGGGATGTGAAAGCTTTGTGGTGCTCCACTAACCCACTTACCATAATCTCTCTCTTCACCTCATTTCATAACTGCCTGGGTTACACGATACATTCGTCATCAGAGCAACGCTTGCAAATCAATCATTTTCCTCGGCATTGTATAAAGACCTTTGTTTGTGGCGAGCTTAGATTATGGCATAGTTAGAGAGTGCTTCAGCTTTATTTCTTAAAAAAAACGTCAAAGGAAAGCAGGAGAATGAATTTAGATACATACATTGATACATACATTTTTTCAGTTATTGTTTTTAAAACGTTCCCCCTCACTGCCGTCTAAGTTATATTTTCACCCTGTATTGCAACATTTCAGGAAATGGAAAACAAAACAAATCAACGCAGCATCCTGTGGTCACACTTAATTCCTTAACTAAGATTAGTGTTTGTTAATCTGATGATATAATGCAGAGTCCCACAATGTGGCATCCAGTTAAAGGACAACTGAGGACACAGAAGCGCCTCTATAGCTAATTAATTACTATATACTAAGTACAACAGAAAATGTACCATATATTATGGCTTTGGAGAATCACCATTTGTTTAATCTGTAGAGTAATGGTCTATAACTTTGATCCATGTTTCTGCACCACAGCAGCAAGTCTTCCTAACAAAATCAACATGTTCATGCTTCATATGTTCTATTGAATAGGACACGAATATGTGTGATTTAAGGAAAGCCAGGGAAACACAGGAGAAATTAGGAAATGTGTTACCAGTGCTGCTTAAAAAAATAACAACAGCTGTGTTTTTTGTGTTCATGCAACTAAATTGGTGTTAAAATACACATTTGACAGTGCTACATGTATGGTGCAAAAGAGTAGTCCAAGTCCGTTATATCATATTGCGTTTTTATTGCGAGGAACATTTTATACAATCATAGTCTACAATTTAGCTTTTACATTTTTCTAATTCATGTGTCCTACCTTCTATTTGGTCACTGACATTAAATTCTGTTTGCAACGAAGATCAGTTACCTGAAATCTCTGTTGATTTGACCTATAATCTAAATAAAAGCATCATATTTTCATTGGCGAATAATGGGGAAGAATTCAAGTTATCGTACATAACAGAATTATAGTCTAAATATCTGTGTTTGATAGGATACAAATAATGTATTGTCAGTTACAGTTTACTTCAGGAATTCATTCAGAATAGGAAAAACACTTCAAGCTAAACATTACAACCAATGAGGACATGTACCTCTTAAAAAAATAATCTGTAAAAAATATTCTGAAAAAGAACATGCAGTATAAATGTTATCAAACAAATGCAAATATACTTTCAGAAAGGTTTATTTGCACAATTAAAAAACATAAAATGCAATGCAAATTGAGAATAAATTAAAGTGCATGGTCCTAAACAAACCCAAAGTCACCCCAGCTTACTCATTATAAAATGACCGTAAATCATGCATGCACTAATCAGTAACTTTTTATTTTTTTTAAATTAAAAAGACTACATTGTAAACATTGTATATGTTGAAGACTATTGAACTAATGTTATAACCCGTATGTCAACTTTTAAACACAAAAAGCCCGTGGAATTAACTCTTTATTTAATTGCCCAAAATTACACTAACATTAAATGGTGCAGAAAAGAGTGCTTGAGTCGATAAAACATGAGACCCAGTATTTCCGATTATATGGCAACATTTCACATGCACTGTTCAGGATATGGCAGGGGTTATTAAACAGTTCCCACGCTGGTTGCCTGTCGGTCTGAAGTCTGAACCATTGCCCACTCAACTCGAGGAGAATGACCTTCTGAAAGAATTCATGAGCTTTGGGGTATACCTTCTCCCAAAAGTCAATATCTGGGGTTATGCGTTCAAGATGAATCTTTCCATTCACCCACAGAACAAAGTCAGCATATTCAACATCGCATAGAAATAACTGGGTCTGCACTTGATAGAAATAGGCATGGTCTTCTTCAGCCTGTCCTGTCCATCACGTGATTCCAGACATGTATGGTCTGACGGTGCAGCAACACAGTAGGGGCATTTAATTTCCAAAACACCTACACCACAGCACTTGCAGGACACAACACCATCTGGAGTAGTGTTGTCACGATACCAACATTTTGGTTTCGATACCGATACCAAGTCAAGAATTGCGATTCCGATTCTTTTTCGATACTTTTCTTAAAAAAAGGGAAACATGGAATATCGGCTTTAAAATTAGGAATAACAGATGATTTTAGCAGTCAGAACAACTAAAGCAGCAGTGTTACTAAGAACAGAAACGCCAAAGAGTCACATCTAATATAAATATATATAAAATAATTTATTTTAATTGTGTAGCAGTGAGTTTAACATTTTGGCAGCACTGTTGAGCATTTTGAAAATGTATTTCATGCCTCTGTGCAAGGCTTAGTCTTTCTATCTTTATAGCCTCTGGTGTAAAGTAACTAAATTCATAGACTCAAGTACTACTTGGGTACAATTTTGAGATACTTGTACTTTATTTAAGTATTTCAATGTTTCTTTTGCTACTTTGTATTTCTAATCCACTACAGTTCAGAAATAATAGTGTACTTTTCCTCCACTACATGTATTTAATCCCTTTAGTTACTTCACAGATCTGGATGAATGATGTGAAATATAATCAAGTGTTAAATCAGACTTTAGTTCCACCTGGAGTAAATCCACCAGCTACCCTGCAGTCTACAAAGTCATTCAAACTAGCTGCACATTTACCAGCTTTGAGAACACTTTCATGATCAATCATTATAAAACATATCATATATATTATTCTGAAATGGACCAATCTGCACAATGACTACTTTTACTGTCGCTACTTTAATACTTTTACTTGAGGAACATTTTGAATGCAGTACTTTTACTGTAACAGAGTATTCCTACACTCTGGTGCTTCTAGTACAAGACCTGAGCACTTCTACTTTTACTGTCGCTACTTTAACTATATTTTGATGATAATACTTTTGTACTTTTATTTGAGGAACATTTTGATTGCAGGATTGTTCCTACATTCTGGTACTTCTACTTTAACTCAAGTACAAGACCTGGGTACTTCTACTTTTACTCAAGTACAAGATATATAGGCTACTTATACCACCTCCGTTTATAGCCTATGAAAAAACTAATAGAAAACGAAGGCTAAAGCTAACGTTAGCAGATAGTGATGCTAGTTTGCTAGTTAAGTTTGCTCAACGATAATATTGCGACAGAAAAACTTTTCAGTGCACATCACGCTCTGCTGCTCCGACAGGAAGCTCTGCTCTGAACACCTGAACGGCCCGTTCACAGACTTGCGTCTTTTTGGTCAACAAGCCGAGGCGCAGCGGCAGTTGCACTCCCACTTGCAGCCATGCTTCTCGTTTTCTCACATGCTCTGGCAGCTAGCGCGTGGCCGCGTGCAAGAGAGAGGGGAGGGACTTAGAACGTGCTTGAGAGGAGCGGGACTGCAGGCACGGCTGCAGTGCAAGGAGTGGAAGCAGAGCGCTGAACACACACGGCTCTTATTAAACGGCGTTTTTTCACGGGAGTACTTTCCCCCGTCATTCTTAAAGTACCGATACTAATGAAACGGAGGAATCGTACCGTTTTTAACGGCAGGGTATCGCGGTACCTTTCAAGTATCGGTACACCGTGCAACACTAATCTGGAGTAGCACCTAAATATGGAAATGTTGGCGATAACACGAGCCCAGAATCCTGGCAAATGAAACTGTCATGTTGATTCATAATTGTAATGTAATCTTCACCTGCTGATTTCTCGTGATTACATCCCCATTCAGTAGCTGCAGTTTTAAATGTTGCGGCTTCTGGGTAACAAATAGCTTTAATCAAGCTAAGCGATGGTTTACTTGCACTTGTTGAACATGCTGCCTTCATACGAGATGCTGTAATCCGCCCAGCTCTGTATCGATACCAGAGTTTGGATTTGGCCTGTGTTTTTGTTGCCTTCTCAATGACATCCGCCTCCGGCTTGGTGATAGCGACATTGATCCCTTGGCAATGTTCTGTAAGCGCTTTATGGTCCATTTCTAGGCAGTTCTCACTTTTTAAACTAGAAAGCGGCTTAGGAAATGTTTACAAAGTCACTTTTGGGACAAAATCGGCATTGTGTGGAGCTGAGATTGTCAATATTGCACACTTCCTTCCAGTAGATTTCAGTGATGCCAGGAAAGACTGTTGCTCAGCATCTGTCACTTTTGGAATTTCCCTCGAGTGACGTAAAAGTGTTGTTGTTGTTGTTGTTAAATTAGCTGCATCACCAAGACTGTCAATTGCTTGGCTTAAACGATTCCTTCGGGTTTTAGCCGAACTAAAGTCAATGTCAGCAACAGGGGAAGGTGTTACATCCTTCACTGATCCAGGTAGAAGCCAATACGCCTTTTCCTGGGTAACTGTCTTGGCATCACGTATCCGTACAGATGTTTCAATGTAGAACAGGAGAAATGCAACATGTCGATCCCAAACCAGCCTTGCAGTTGCAGTTAGCTGTGATGACTGCACCATCCTTCTTCATCAGTACCCACGGACATGTTGGCGGCAGCCCAATACTCTGAGAATGCAATACCTGAAAATGAAATACAAAAATATTATTGGATTGTTGACTATTTAGAACCACCAATATTTTGGTCCAACTTTACTTTCAAATACTGATTGTTTACACAACCAGTGGGTGGTCAGCTCTTGTCATATTCCTATGCTAGGTAACCCATAACAGAAGCTGACAACCAAGAATAGGTTCACAACTTTTGTAATTTAAAATATATTGCAATATATAATAAAGCTTTAGTTATAAAGACATTTTCATAAAGCATTGTAGCTCAAAGTGCTTTACAAAATGGCACACATCACAAGTTAAAAATAAACCACAAGAAATTCCCCTCAGATCAGATGTTAAGACCTTACAGGTACATGCAGCATAGCAACAACATATAACATTTTGGTTAAGAGACAGGAGGAGGTAAAAGGTATGATAATAAAAATAAATAAGACACAAGACTAAGTTTATTGATGCAACGATATCCCTATAAATTAAAGTAAACATAAATACAAAGCTGGTGTTTAAAAATGTCCACTGAGTTGGCCTCTGATATTTCTTGGTAGCGTAGTGGATAAAAGCAGCCTCACCCATTTTATTTTGGGGGACTTTAGGGATATTTAAAAAGCCAGCTGAAGAGGACCTCACGAAATATTTACTCACTTTTCCAGCTATTACAGCCACATCTCCTTGATATGCAACGCAAACGTTGCGGATCCACCCGGATGTGAACTCTTTATGTGCCTTGAGTCCTTTGTACGCCTTCATTTCCTCCATGGTGTACAATGGAATAGGCGAAAAAACGAGGTAGTTCACGATATCAAAGTAGGAAAGTGAAGGCCATGAATTTATGTCGGTGCTGTCATCATTAACGGGAATCAAATAAGGGTCCACCGAACCAATCGACGCACATTTGTCTCTGTAACCGGTCTTATCCTCCGGGTTTAGTGATTCGTAGTATCCTTTCATTTTCGCCATTTTTGAACGCTCCCGCCAGTAGAGTGGTACGAGTGGTACTCCAACATGGCTGCCGCGAAATCCCGTGACGTCATTAGGAAGCCTCTATAAGAGGCTTTGCATATGACGTCACGGGTGACGCGGCGTCATCCCAGCGGCCATACTGGAGTACCAAAACAGACACCGTAATACTCATAGCCTACCTGTTTTTTATCGGACATATAATGGTGAACTTCTGTGCTCTTGTTGGCTGCGGCAACAGAGGTGATCGAAACAAGGGGCCAAAGTCATTTTACAGGCTGCCGGCGGTTATAACACACCAGGGTGAAGCAATGTATGCACTTTCAAAGCGTCGACGGGAAACATGGCTCAATAGGATCGGACGGGAGGATCTCAAACCATCCAACCACAACTATACTCGCGTTTGTGGGGATCATTTCACGTCAGGTAAGTGTCAGGTTTTACATACAAACATTCAAAATCAACATACAACCCACTTACTAAGACATGTATCTTAACAAGGACATATGAATCCTGGAGTCTGTGTCATCGATCGACATATCAGATTGTGGAGTATCTACAAAACAAAGTCATCCCTTGGCTCAGGTCATCTTCCCACCAGTCTGTCAATCCCCTGCAGTGCTTCGTTTAACTGTAATTTAAAGAAATTCCTCCCCCTACTGGCCATTTGATTATATGTAAACAGTAAAGGCTGTACAGTCCCTGGCACCTTTTCAGAGGCTTTTGGTTTCCTCAATTATTTGTCATGTTCCAATGTCTTCAACAGCATTTTAAATATATCTAAAGTCTGACTTCGCCTGTCAAAAGAGGTCAAATTTGTATTAATTAACAGTTCACCCAGGATATAACTGACCTACAATCTGATTTATTTGCAGGTAAACCAGTGGCACTTTTTGACAAAAATCATCCTGACTGGGCACCGTCTGTCAAATTGGGCCACGAGAAAATTACAGCACCTTCCCCTGCTACACATGCCAGGTATAAACGCGCCAGAAAAAGGTCATCCATCGCACCACTTGATCTCTACAGCATGGTATCTGATATTCCATCTCCAGAAGAGCCCGCACCGGTCCTGGGAGCCACTGGGGAAGAAGAAGGAATGATTGAACCAGAGACTGGCACTGCAACTCAGACTGATTTGACTGGTGAAATGATTGACAAAATGTCATTTGAAATTAATAATGTAACAACAGAAAATGTTAACTTAAAAGAAAAGCTTGTAATATATTACTAATGTATTTTTTACTTTCTAAAGATGTAGATGGGATTACATTGATGGATAAAATAGCTGAAGTGTGCTGCGACCTGAATAATGTGTGTGATACTGTAATACCCGTTGATTGAGCCTTTACATTCTGTTACACCCCAATCAACCCATATCAGATTGAAAAATATGATAGGTTTGTATTGTAATTATTATTACATTATTGTCAATGTTGTACTTGGTCAATTAAATGTCTTGATAATCAGAAAAGTGATTTGGGGTTTGGTTGTGTAGGGGAATGTTTGAACAATTATTTAAGATGTTTTCAGGCATGGAAGATTAATGTTTTTCTCTCAAGTTTTCTATTGTCAGATTGGACACATCCCAAATTGCTTGAATGTGGTTTCAGACCTGCACTGCGCACTAGAATAGTACTGGTAGAATATTCAAGCTTGGGTAAATACATTTGGAAAAAAACAATTGAAAGGGCAAAGTATTATATTTATTACAAGTTTCCAATTTACCCATTGGAAAAGGGTGAAAAATAAGTATGCTCCTATGACTGTAAGCTGCAGAGATCACCTCACATAACAGAGATACATTAACATTGTGTCCATATTACAGTTTTTTCAATGCTAAAACACATTTTTTGAAAGCAGGGCTTATTTTCTCAAAACACATTCACAAAACCATACACACAAAGTGCAAAACACCTCATATATATAATCACATAAATATATACACTGTCATTCAGATTGATTAATACTTCTGTTTCTTTTGAGAGGGGACATGCTGATGACATTTGTCACAATACCAGCTTCCTTGGCGGCAACTGTTATACCAACACATTCAAAATGAAACCAGGTAGTTTCACAATTTGTGTTATCACATCCTATCATGGGAAGCTTTTCCTCTCCACGACAAAGGCACCATTTGGGTACCAGTGGTTGGGTATCGGTTGGCTGAGTCAGAGTGGCACATACAGCAGGGTCTGGTATCAGGCAGAGAGGCCTTTTTGGTGCAGTAATGGAGACTGGTGTAGTTGCACTGGGAATTCCTGGTGAAGAATTGCCCACTCAACTCGAGGAGAATGACCTTCTGAAAGAATTCATGAGCTTTGGGGTATACCTTCTCCCAAAGTCAATATCTGGGGTTATGCGTTCAAGATGAATCTTTCCATTCACCCACAGAACAAAGTCAGCATATTCAACATCGCATAGAAATAACTGGGTCTGCACTTGATAGAAATAGGCATGGTCTTCTTCAGCCTGTCCTGTCCATCACGTGATTCCAGACATGTATGGTCTGACGGTGCAGCAACACAGTAGGGGCATTTAATTTCCAAAACACCTACACCACAGCACTTGCAGGACACAACACCATCTGGAGTAGCACCTAAATATGGAAATGTTGGCGATAACACGAGCCCAGAATCCTGGCAAATGAAACTGTCATGTTGATTCATAATTGTAATGTAATCTTCACGTGCTGATTTCTCGTGATTACATCCCCATTCAGTAGCTGCAGTTTTAAATGTTGCGGCTTCTGGGTAACAAATAGCTTTAATCAAGCTAAGCGATGGTTTACTTGCACTTGTTGAACATGCTGCCTTCATACGAGATGCTGTAATCCGCCCAGCTCTGTATCGATACCAGAGTTTGGATTTGGCCTGTGTTTTTGTTGCCTTCTCAATGACATCCGCCTCCGGCTTGGTGATAGCGAGATTGATCCCTTGGCAATGTTCTGTAAGCGCTTTATGGTCCATTCTAGGCAGTTCTCACTTTTTAAACTAGAAAGCGGCTTAGGAAATTTACAAAGTCACTTTTGGGACAAAATCGGCATTGTGTGGAGCTGAGATTGTCAATATTGCACACTTCCTTCCAGTAGATTTCAGTGATGCCAGGAAAGACTGTTGCTCAGCATCTGTCACTTTTGGAATTTCCCTCGAGTGACGTAAAAGTGTTGTTGTGTGTTGTGTTGTTGTTAAATTAGCTGCATCACCAAGACTGTCAATTGCTTGGCTTAAACGATTCCTTCGGGTTTTAGCCGAACTAAAGTCAATGTCAGCAACAGGGGAAGGTGTTACATCCTTCACTGATCCAGGTAGAAGCCAATACGCCTTTTCCTGGGTAACTGTCTTGGCATCACGTATCCGTACAGATGTTTCAATGTAGAACAGGAGAAATGCAACATGGGTACATGTCGATCCCAAACCAGCCTTGCAGTTGCAGTTAGCTGTGATGACTGCACCATCCTTCTTCATCAGTACCCACGGACATGTTGGTTATAAAGACCTTTTCATAAAGCATGTGTAGCTCAAAGTGCTTTACAAAATGGCACACATCACAAGTTAAAAATAAACCACAAGAAATTCCCCTCAGATCAGATGTTAAGACCTTTACAGGTACATGCAGCATAGCAACAACATATAACAGTTTGGTTAAGAGACAGGAGGAGGTAAAAGGTATGATAATAAAAATAAATAAGACACAAGACTAAGTTTATTGATGCAACGATATCCATATAAATTAAAGTAAACATAAATACAAAGCTGGTGTTTAAAAATGTCCACTGAGTTGGCCTCTGATATTTTGGTAGCGTAGTGGATAAAAGCAGCCTCACCCATTTTATTTTGGGGGACTTTAGGGATATTTAAAAAGCCAGCTGAAGAGGACCTCACGAAATATTTACTCACTTTTCCAGCTATTACAGCCAGCCACATCTCCTTGATATGCAACGCAAACGTCGCGGATCCACCCGGATGTGAACTCTTTATGTGCCTTGAGTCCTTTGTACGCCTTCATTTCCTCCATGTGTACAATGGAATAGGCGAAAAAAAAAAAACGAGTGGGGGTAGTTCACGATATCAAAGTAGGAAGTGAAGGCCATGAATTTATGTCGGTGCTGTCATCATTAACGGGAATCAAATAAGGGTCCACCGAACCAAATCGACGCACATTTGTCTCTGTAAACGGTCTTATCCTCCGGGTTGTATGATTCGTAGTATCCTTTCATTTTCGCCATTTTGAACGCTCCCGCCAGTAGAGTGGTACGAGTGGTACTCCAAAATGGCTGCCGCGAAATCCCGTGGACGTCATTAGGAAGCCTCATATACGTGTCCATCAACGTGACACGCCCTAATTTATGCAAACACTTTAAGGGGTTCCCTTGACTCATCTTCTTCCTAATCCTAAGGACAGAGGACGGCACAACAAAGCTGCTTGATTACATTAAGTTTGCCCGTTTTGATTTGGCAAAAGAAGCTGATTAAATTACTGAAAATGTCACATATCCAAAAACTAGTATGGCAACGGGACAATTGTCAAAATGAAACATTGCATGGCATCGATGCCCAAAACAACAGCCTGCACAGAGCCCTCTCCACCAGAGCAGTTGCATAATAACAGCCACTTTAATTGTGTGTGTTCAACTGACTAATCTGGCTTGGAGAGAATATTAAAGCCTGAGTTCCCCAACACACATGAACAGAAGCATAAAGCCCTCATTATGATCACTGAGCCCTCATTTACATGTTAGACCGAGAGCAGCTGGGCCAAAACTGCTGTTCTAAAGTATTATGTAAGGAGCCCTGAGTGCCTTCACACGTTTTCATCACCAGGGGTCATAGTTTCTTTGCAGCAGGTTATAATACAAACAATCCTCACCACATGACTCTAATAAAACCTGAGAGGCAGAGTGGGAACATTCATAAACAAAGACATGTCTCTCCTGATGAGAGAAACGACTGTTTAAATTGGAGTAACCAAACCAAACAATCTTGGAATCTACTGTTGCCTAGCAGACCCAGTGACTTTGTTTTCATGGAGGAGCGAGGAAAAGCATTGTGGCACAAAAGAGAGCGTATTGTGGTCGAGACAATGCCGTTTATAGTACAAATTACAACAAAATAAACATGCAAACACACCCATGCAGTATAGAAGTAAAAGAAACACATATCTTTTGTTGAAAAAAGTGTTATTGGTAAGGAATTGAAATATTAAAGGGGCCCTATGAGGATCATTTTCAGGTTCATATTTGTATTTTGTTCCTCTACTGTGACATGATTCATGCTTTTTCGCATACCGCCTGTGCTACAGCACCTCTTTTCACCCTCTGTCTGAAACCAGAGTCCAGTCTGCTCTGATTGGTTAGCTGGCTGGCTCTGTTGTGATTGGTCAACCACTTATCAAGTACAATGTATTGTACTTGCCAACAGAACGCGAGTGTTACATAGTGATGTCACAGAGGGAACTTTGTGATTTTAGCCTTTGCAGACCGTTTACATGCACAAAACCTATATAACACACTGCCCCCCCCCAAAAAAAAACATATAGGGCCTCTTTAATGGAGATTTTGTAACATGCCATTAAGAGAACTGTTATTGAAATAGATTCGCTTTTTTAAACTGAGTGACGTTAAAGAGATATTTATAAAGAAGAAAAGTGAAAGGCGTGAGGATGATTGGACAATCACAGTTACTCTGACATGCTCAATGATGTAGAGAATTGGGGGACCGAGGGTCACAGATGATGGGGATTGAAGAAGTAGGTCAGAAAGAAAAATAAAGAAGAGTGAACAAAACAAAACCACTGAAAACAAAATAAAAATCTCATTTTATAAGGATTTGATTTGTTATATCTGGCCTTGCTGCCTACATATTTGTGTCACAGCAGGAGAAGGACCGATAGAAAAACATGAAAACTGTTATGACTGTTCTTATGAAGGCAGTGGAGAGGATGTGACAGTGTGGTCTGATTTGTTCAAACGTGTGCACGCAGCTTATACCTGCTTGTTGGTTATGTTAACATGGGTCATGCTTTGGTTGGTTGGGCTTAAACAAAAGGCAAATCATGCTGATTCATCAGTGATAAGCAAATCCTCAACAGCATGACGCTGTTCCGTCTTAATTCACCTTTAAAGATAATATCGTGTTTTTAAGAACAAATGGCAACAGCTGCCTCACTGCAGTAAACAGATTATAAAAGTGCACAAACTACCTAATTATTTTTGGTGAAAGCCATTTATATAAACCCAGTGTTACAGCACTTTGTGAAATGGTCAAGAAAGGAGTGTACATTTACATACATTTCCCTTTTTCTCGTCTCTACCGTATATACTGAGGCAGTGTTCACTTTTAGTGGTCGAGTTTTCCATTATCAGTCTGAATTCTTATCAGTATTTTTGCCAAAGGGATTGACAGGTCACAATGCAGCGTGTAATCCATTGTAACTCTCTGTAATTGTTGTCCAATTGATATCTATTATATCTGTTTGCTCGCAGACTTATCCGTTGTATTACATTGTTTGCTGATTCAGCATTTCCCACTGCTACAGTAGGAGATTGCATTGGCTTTCATTTTGAATCAGTCACAAGAAACACAACGGGTTTTTCCCTGATGGTAGCGCCCACAGTGTTTGTTAATCAAAAATGAGTCTTAATCAGCCACACCTGTGGCACACTGTTAGTAGCATGAAATCAGCAATTATTCTTTGTCTGACCCCTCGATTAAATCAACCAGACATTATTTGGCTGCAGGGGGAGGCGTGTGGAGTAGTGCGTTGGTGTTGAGATCTGGGGGTCACAGGTTCAAACCCCACTGCAGTCAGCATGTCGTTGTGTCTCTGGGCAAGACACTTCACCCCAAATTGCCCACAGTATTGAGTATGTAAGTCGCTTTGGATAAAAGCTTCTAACAAGTGACATGTAATGTAAACACAATCACATGTTGCTTTTCTGTTGTACTTTTGTCAAAGCAGCTCACAAGGAGTATTTGCTGTGGTATAAGTCAATTGCCTAAATAAATATAGAAAACGTGTAATACACCTACAATCTTAAATACACTC
>NC_047506.1:5901316-6011316 GCF_902827115.2 Pseudochaenichthys georgianus | reverse complement strand
TAAAATGCTTGTGCAGACATGTGCTGACTTTACAAGATGTTGAGAGTTTTTCTTGTGTTACATATATATACATTTCTCATTCAATGCAGTGCAAAAATGAATGAGATGACATCGCTGTAAGCACATGTTGCAACCATAGAATGAAGACAGGATTTGCACTTAATAGCGATGAAGGGAAGGGTGGGAAAAATAACAACAAGATGGGAAGAATCAGATATGAGGTAATGAACTCTCAGGTCACGCAGAGAGAAACCAAATGAATGCCTTTGGATCTGCAGACTAGTTCAAATAAAACGTGGAAGTGAAAGGATTTGTGTTTAAATGTCAAAAACACTGATTCGACAGTATTTTCACCTTTGCATTTTAGTGAATTCATGAACTCATCTGAGCCTGCAGCAGTCATATCATCCTGAGAAGGTCATTATTCCAGCTATCCTCGGTCTAGATCATGCTTATTTAATATTCCTGTAATACTCGTTTTTTTATCTCAGACATAATCTCCGCGATAATCTCTTTAGGGTCCCTGTATTATCTATTATGCTGTCTAAATTGGTTCTTATTCCTCTATCCTTTTATCAAACCCCTGTCACAACTCTGCAAATGCCTGTGGTCTCTTCTCCCTGTCATGACTGTCAGATGCGATATTTTCTAGATGGAGGCAGAGCACTATTGACAGACAACAGGACAAACGGTGTGTGCGGAAGCAGCACGGACAGATCCACCATGGTAAATGTCACCTTTAATTGGATCGTTTGGATATCGCCCGTTAAGACCAAATAAACAGCGTGACTCCCGATGACAGGATGTGAAGCTAATGTGCACCTGAGGGTAATACATGCTGCCATCTCTAGTATCAACAGCTGCTGATGGAGGACACATACCAAATCAAAAGTGAGCTGAAGGGCACGCAAACCTTTCTTCTTGTCTGTTTGTTTTGCTCATTAGCTTGTGTTGCTAGTGCATGTCACATGTTCAATTTGACAGGAACAAAACAACATAGTTGATGAGGTTTAAAGTGATCAACAGGACACTGAAACAGCAGCATTAGTGCAGTTTCAGTTCAAAGGTTGTTCTCATCGAGAGCATTTGTCTACAAAACCACTTCAGCAAAAGCAACAGAGTTTATCTATCACCGCCGTTTTTAGCAATGCTAGACTACGGAACAGGATTAGGGCCACATGATTTTTTTTGGGATGATTTGAAAAATTTTGTTCTGAGAAAATAGTCAGAATTCCGACTTTAATCTCAGAATTCTGACTTTTTCCTCCCAACAAAAAAACCTAAAAGAAATTGGGGGAAAAAGTTCAGAATCTTTTTTCTCAAAAATATATTTTTTTCAAATCCTCACAAAAAAACTGAAATATTTCATTGCAATTACATTTTTAGCGAACACGAATGGTTCTACTTTGGTGATCTCCAGACCTTTCCTCAGGATTCACCATGAGGTTGACATACTGTATTTTAGTGACATTTTCCACAAACTATTGCGCTTTTAAATGGTCCTATTTAGTGCTGCGTACCGGTACGCCGAACCGGTACTGGACTTGTAAAAAGTTTCGGTTCAAGTCCGGTTAAAACCGGAACGTCAGGAACCGGTACTTGGACTCGCAAAAAAACTAGCACTTACGTATATTCTGGTGTCTGTGGTTATTTAAACATTCCCTGATAAACGTGATTCAGTGTCAATAAATGAGTGCTAATCCCAGTGTGCTCAGTGTACAACATCACATGTCATTTCACCTTCGATTCACGGTTTGAAGACGTAGCATTTCCCCACATGCTAATGCTAACCGGAAGTGAAGAATTTTCAGAATAAAAGTATTAAGTAAATAGTGTGAACTTCCGGATTTTCAGAATAAAACTGATTTAAATTAAATAGTGTATTTAATTCAAAATTACGCCATATCAACATTGATTTTAATTTCTAACAGTATGTATGTACATCACTATGTATGTAGTATGTACTGTATAATGTAAACATTATTATTATATTGAACTTTGTAGTAGTTCACTGTAGTTGCTGTCATAAGTCATTTGTAGACTAAGTGGAAAAAAGTGTTTTTTTTACATTTGTACTTTTTAGAGAAATGTAGACACAAGTTGGAAGGGAGCACAATAAACCTGACGAGTTTTAATTTCAGTTGTTTATGAGTTAATTTCAATTGATAATTAGCTCACAATAAGTTCACTTTAGTTACTCGCACAACTTGACACAAGCCATGGGTTCAGGTCCGGACTTATAAGTCCGGACCTGAACCTGAACCTCTGGACTTGAGTCCGGACCTGAACCTGAATGTGAGTCCAGGTACGCAGCACTAGTCCTATTGGAAATATTATTTTGTCAACTGCCCCTATCAAGGTAAAGAATGGATAGAGTGGTGCAGGAATGAGTCCTTAAACTCGGAAAATACGTAGCATTTGAACCCTTCCGGTTCCCTTAATTGTCTTGTTTTGTGAAAGTGTTTGCGGTTAGACGCCTGAAATAAGGTCTGTGGTAAACACGAGTGTAAGAGTTATTCACGTTTTGTCCCACAAGATAAAACATGTGCATAATTACCCCACTCATGAATGTCCAAAGCTTCTGTCATGAATACGGCATCATCCAAAGACACAAGTTGGATGTGTGACAACTGTACATCTCCATCTGCTAGTGTAATTATGTCATACATTTGCAAGCTAAAGGGCCTCTAAAGCTTGTGTTTGACAAATTGTGACTTCAGTCTGGAAGTAGTTGTACTTCAAGAACACATTTAAGTCAAACACAAGTCAGGCCATCTTCAGGTTGCAGAGGAGAAGGAAATGCTAAGTGACAAATTCTAACCGGGTTAAAAAGGGAGAAACACGCTTAGTTTGGCACACTGACCTATTGATGTGAACCTGGTGCAGGTACAAACCAGATTACAGCCTGGTCAGAGGGGGAAAGATTAGTGGGCATTTGAAAGAGGAGAAGGGAGAGGATTTAGCAGGATGAGGGAGAGGAGAGGAGAAAGGATTATGGAAACCAGAGCCAGGATCCTTAAATAATCCTCTCGGTATACTGGGCTTTATGCGCCGTGGGGCAGAGGCCAGTATGCGCTATTAAATTGTCATTGCAGTTTGAACATGCAGAAAAAACTTCTGAATGAGTTATCACTTCGACCGACTTTGTTGTAGACGACGACATGTTTGATTGCTTTTTTAGTTTCTATCTCTCTGGCCGCCTTCCTTAATCTGGAAAGCTGGTCGGGAGCTTCATGTGCATCCTTCTTTCTATTCTCCCTGTTCTAATTTGAGTATCACCATGGTTACGTAAGTCTCTGTGTCAGGGGGTCAGTGACGTTGCAGACGAACACCGGATGGATGTGTGGCTGCTACACAGCGACAGAGGCACATCATATAACGGCTGGCTGATGAGGGTCAGGAAGGAAACCACCACACTGACCAAAAACCCCTAAATGGGAGGAAGAGGAAGTTTACAAGCAGAGAATATAATAATAAAGCAAAACACTTTTACAGCACCCTTTCCCAGCATTGTATTTTTAAACTGTGCATTCAGGACTTTTGATTTGAGAACCAACAGGCAGGACCTATAGAAAATTAAAAGACTGTGTATACATGTGCAAACAATAGAGGTATGACATAAAGCATATATGCTGCTGAGAGACTGTATGTAAAGTATGAGCTTTGATTAATGTAATTTAAAGTGGGAAAAGCCAAAAAACAGAGAGACGGGATGTGAAAGCTTTGTGGTGCTCCACTAACCCACTTACCATAATCTCTCTCTTCACCTCATTTCATAACTGCCTGGGTTACACGATACATTCGTCATCAGAGCAACGCTTGCAAATCAATCATTTTCCTCGGCATTGTATAAAGACCTTTGTTTGTGGCGAGCTTAGATTATGGCATAGTTAGAGAGTGCTTCAGCTTTATTTCTTAAAAAAAACGTCAAAGGAAAGCAGGAGAATGAATTTAGATACATACATTGATACATACATTTTTTCAGTTATTGTTTTTAAAACGTTCCCCCTCACTGCCGTCTAAGTTATATTTTCACCCTGTATTGCAACATTTCAGGAAATGGAAAACAAAACAAATCAACGCAGCATCCTGTGGTCACACTTAATTCCTTAACTAAGATTAGTGTTTGTTAATCTGATGATATAATGCAGAGTCCCACAATGTGGCATCCAGTTAAAGGACAACTGAGGACACAGAAGCGCCTCTATAGCTAATTAATTACTATACTAAGTACAACAGAAAATGTACCATATATTATGGCTTTGGAGAATCACCATTTGTTTAATCTGTAGAGTAATGGTCTATAACTTTGATCCATGTTTCTGCACCACAGCAGCAAGTCTTCCTAACAAAATCAACATGTTCATGCTTCATATGTTCTATTGAATAGGACACGAATATGTGTGATTTAAGGAAAGCCAGGGAAACACAGGAGAAATTAGGAAATGTGTTACCAGTGCTGCTTAAAAAAATAACAACAGCTGTGTTTTTTGTGTTCATGCAACTAAATTGGTGTTAAAATACACATTTGACAGTGCTACATGTATGGTGCAAAAG
The DNA here is from genome assembly GCF_902827115.2 of Pseudochaenichthys georgianus. NCBI lineage: Eukaryota > Metazoa > Chordata > Actinopteri > Perciformes > Channichthyidae > Pseudochaenichthys > Pseudochaenichthys georgianus. Next base: position 6,006,759 of record NC_047506.1, on the reverse strand, counting down.
AGTAGTCCAAGTCCGTTATATCATATTGCGTTTTTATTGCGAGGAACATTTTATACAATCATAGTCTACAATTTAGCTTTTACATTTTTCTAATTCATGTGTCCTACCTTCTATTTGGTCACTGACATTAAATTCTGTTTGCAACGAAGATCAGTTACCTGAAATCTCTGTTGATTTGACCTATATCTAAATAAAAGCATCATATTTTCATTGGCGAATAATGGGGAAGAATTCAAGTTATCGTACATAACAGAATTATAGTCTAAATATCTGTGTTTGATAGGATACAAATAATGTATTGTCAGTACAGTTTACTTCAGGAATTCATTCAGAATAGGAAAAACACTTCAAGCTAAACATTACAACCAATGAGGACATGTACCTCTTAAAAAAATAATCTGTAAAAAATATTCTGAAAAAGAACATGCAGTATAAATGTTATCAAACAAATGCAAATATACTTTCAGAAAGGTTTATTTGCACAATTAAAAAACATAAAAATGCATGCAAATTGGAATAAATTAAAGTGCATGGTCCTAAACAAACCCAAAGTCACCCCAGCTTACTCATTATAAAATGACCGTAAATCATGCATGCACTAATCAGTAACTTTTTATTTTTTTTAAATTAAAAAGACTACATTGTAAACATTGTATATGTTGAAGACTATTGAACTAATGTTATAACCCGTATGTCAACTTTTAAACACAAAAAGCCCGTGGAATTAACTCTTTATTTAATTGCCCAAAATTACACTAACATTAAATGGTGCAGAAAAGAGTGCTTGAGTCGATAAAACATGAGACCCAGTATTTCCGATTATATGGCAACATTTCACATGCACTGTTCAGGATATGGCAGGGGTTATTAAACAGTTCCCACGCTGGGTTGACTGTCGGTCCTGAAGTCTGAACCATTGCCCACTCAACTCGAGGAGAATGACCTTCTGAAAGAATTCATGAGCTTTGGGGTATACCTTCTCCCAAAAGTCAATATCTGGGGTTATGCGTTCAAGATGAATCTTTCCATTCACCCACAGAACAAAGTCAGCATATTCAACATCGCATAGAAATAACTGGGTCTGCACTTGATAGAAATAGGCATGGTCTTCTTCAGCCTGTCCTGTCCATCACGTGATTCCAGACATGTATGGTCTGACGGTGCAGCAACACAGTAGGGGCATTTAATTTCCAAAACACCTACACCACAGCACTTGCAGGACACAACACCATCTGGAGTAGTGTTGTCACGATACCAACATTTTGGTTTCGATACCGATACCAAGTCAAGAATTGCGATTCCGATTCTTTTTCGATACTTTTCTTAAAAAAAGGGAAACATGGAATATCGGCTTTAAAATTAGGAATAAACAGATGATTTTAGCAGTCAGAACAACTAAAGCAGCAGTGTTACTAAGAACAGAAACGCCAAAGAGTCACATCTAATATAAATATATATAAAATAATTTATTTTAATTGTGTAGCAGTGAGTTTAACATTTTGGCAGCACTGTTGAGCATTTTGAAAATGTATTTTCATGCCTCTGTGCAAGGCTTAGTCTTTCTATCTTTATAGCCTCTGGTGTAAAGTAACTAAATTCATAGACTCAAGTACTACTTGGGTACAATTTTGAGATACTTGTACTTTATTTAAGTATTTCAATGTTTCTTTTGCTACTTTGTACTTCTAATCCACTACAGTTCAGAAATAATAGTGTACTTTTCCTCCACTACATGTATTTAATCCCTTTAGTTACTTCACAGATCTGGATGAATGATGTGAAATATAATCAAGTGTTAAATCAGACTTTAGTTCCACCTGGAGTAAATCCACCAGCTACCCTGCAGTCTACAAAGTCATTCAAACTAGCTGCACATTTACCAGCTTTGAGAACACTTTCATGATCAATCATTATAAAACATATCATATATATTATTCTGAAATGGACCAATCTGCACAATGACTACTTTTACTGTCGCTACTTTAATACTTTTACTTGAGGAACATTTTGAATGCAGTACTTTTACTGTAACAGAGTATTCCTACACTCTGGTGCTTCTAGTACAAGACCTGAGCACTTCTACTTTTACTGTCGCTACTTTAACTATATTTTGATGATAATACTTTTGTACTTTTATTTGAGGAACATTTTGATTGCAGGATTGTTCCTACATTCTGGTACTTCTACTTTAACTCAAGTACAAGACCTGGGTACTTCTACTTTTACTCAAGTACAAGATATATAGGCTACTTATACCACCTCCGTTTATAGCCTATGAAAAAAACTAATAGAAAACGAAGGCTAAAGCTAACGTTAGCAGATAGTGATGCTAGTTTGCTAGTTAAGTTTGCTCAACGATAATATTGCGACAGAAAAACTTTTCAGTGCACATCACGCTCTGCTGCTCCGACAGGAAGCTCTGCTCTGAACACCTGAACGGCCCGTTCACAGACTTGCGTCTTTTTGGTCAACAAGCCGAGGCGCAGCGGCAGTTGCACTCCCACTTGCAGCCATGCTTCTCGTTTTCTCACATGCTCTGGCAGCTAGCGCGTGGCCGCGTGCAAGAGAGAGGGGAGGGACTTAGAACGTGCTTGAGAGGAGCGGGACTGCAGGCACGGCTGCAGTGCAAGGAGTGGAAGCAGAGCGCTGAACACACACGGCTCTTATTAAACGGCGTTTTTTCACGGGAGTACTTTCCCCCGTCATTCTTAAAGTACCGATACTAATGAAACGGAGGAATCGTACCGTTTTTAACGGCAGGGTATCGCGGTACCTTTCAAGTATCGGTACACCGTGCAACACTAATCTGGAGTAGCACCTAAATATGGAAATGTTGGCGATAACACGAGCCCAGAATCCTGGCAAATGAAACTGTCATGTTGATTCATAATTGTAATGTAATCTTCACGTGCTGATTTCTCGTGATTACATCCCCATTCAGTAGCTGCAGTTTTAAATGTTGCGGCTTCTGGGTAACAAATAGCTTTAATCAAGCTAATCGATGGTTTACTTGCACTTGTTGAACATGCTGCCTTCATACGAGATGCTGTAATCCGCCCAGCTCTGTATCGATACCAGAGTTTGGATTTGGCCTGTGTTTTTGTTGCCTTCTCAATGACATCCGCCTCCGGCTTGGTGATAGCGACATTGATCCCTTGGCAATGTTCTGTAAGCGCTTTATGGTCCATTTCTAGGCAGTTCTCACTTTTTAAACTAGAAAGCGGCTTAGGAAATGTTTACAAAGTCACTTTTGGGACAAAATCGGCATTGTGTGGAGCTGAGATTGTCAATATTGCACACTTCCTTCCAGTAGATTTCAGTGATGCCAGGAAAGACTGTTGCTCAGCATCGGTCACTTTTGGAATTTCCCTCGAGTGACGTAAAAGTGTTGTTGTTGTTGTTGTTAAATTAGCTGCATCACCAAGACTGTCAATTGCTTGGCTTAAACGATTCCTTCGGGTTTTAGCCGAACTAAAGTCAATGTCAGCAACAGGGGAAGGTGTTACATCCTTCACTGATCCAGGTAGAAGCCAATACGCCTTTTCCTGGGTAACTGTCTTGGCATCACGTATCCGTACAGATGTTTCAATGTAGAACAGGAGAAATGCAACATGTCGATCCCAAACCAGCCTTGCAGTTGCAGTTAGCTGTGATGACTGCACCATCCTTCTTCATCAGTACCCACGGACATGTTGGCGGCAGCCCAATACTCTGAGAATGCAATACCTGAAAAATGAAATACAAAAATATTATTGGATTGTTGACTATTTAGAACCACCAATATTTTGGTCCAACTTTACTTTCAAATACTGATTGTTTACACAACCAGTGGGTGGTCAGCTCTTGTCATATTCCTATGCTAGGTAACCCATAACAGAAGCTGACAACCAAGAATAGGTTCACAACTTTTGTAATTTAAAATATATTGCAATATATAATAAAGCTTTAGTTATAAAGACATTTTCATAAAGCATGTGTAGCTCAAAGTGCTTTACAAAATGGCACACATCACAAGTTAAAAATAAACCACAAGAAATTCCCCTCAGATCAGATGTTAAGACCTTTACAGGTACATGCAGCATAGCAACAACATATAACATTTTGGTTAAGAGACAGGAGGAGGTAAAAGGTATGATAATAAAAATAAATAAGACACAAGACTAAGTTTATTGATGCAACGATATCCCTATAAATTAAAGTAAACATAAATACAAAGCTGGTGTTTAAAAATGTCCACTGAGTTGGCCTCTGATATTTCTTGGTAGCGTAGTGGATAAAAGCAGCCTCACCCATTTTATTTTGGGGGACTTTAGGGATATTTAAAAAGCCAGCTGAAGAGGACCTCACGAAATATTTACTCACTTTTCCAGCTATTACAGCCACATCTCCTTGATATGCAACGCAAACGTTGCGGATCCACCCGGATGTGAACTCTTTATGTGCCTTGAGTCCTTTGTACGCCTTCATTTCCTCCATGGTGTACAATGGAATAGGCGAAAAAACGAGGTAGTTCACGATATCAAAGTAGGAAAGTGAAGGCCATGAATTTATGTCGGTGCTGTCATCATTAACGGGAATCAAATAAGGGTCCACCGAACCAATCGACGCACATTTGTCTCTGTAACCGGTCTTATCCTCCGGGTTTAGTGATTCGTAGTATCCTTTCATTTTCGCCATTTTTGAACGCTCCCGCCAGTAGAGTGGTACGAGTGGTACTCCAACATGGCTGCCGCGAAATCCCGTGACGTCATTAGGAAGCCTCTATAAGAGGCTTTGCATATGACGTCACGGGTGACGCGGCGTCATCCCAGCGGCCATACTGGAGTACCAAAACAGACACCGTAATACTCATAGCCTACCTGTTTTTTATCGGACATATAATGGTGAACTTCTGTGCTCTTGTTGGCTGCGGCAACAGAGGTGATCGAAACAAGGGGCCAAAGTCATTTTACAGGCTGCCGGCGGTTATAACACACCAGGGTGAAGCAATGTATGCACTTTCAAAGCGTCGACGGGAAACATGGCTCAATAGGATCGGACGGGAGGATCTCAAACCATCCAACCACAACTATACTCGCGTTTGTGGGGATCATTTCACGTCAGGTAAGTGTCAGGTTTTACATACAAACATTCAAAATCAACATACAACCCACTTACTAAGACATGTATCTTAACAAGGACATATGAATCCTGGAGTCTGTGTCATCGATCGACATATCAGATTGTGGAGTATCTACAAAACAAAGTCATCCCTTGGCTCAGGTCATCTTCCCACCAGTCTGTCAATCCCCTGCAGTGCTTCGTTTAACTGTAATTTAAAGAAATTCCTCCCCCTACTGGCCATTTGATTATATGTAAACAGTAAAGGCTGTACAGTCCCTGGCACCTTTTCAGAGGCTTTTGGTTTCCTCAATTATTTGTCATGTTCCAATGTCTTCAACAGCATTTTAAATATATCTAAAGTCTGACTTCGCCTGTCAAAAGAGGTCAAATTTGTATTAATTAACAGTTCACCCAGGATATAACTGACCTACAATCTGATTTATTTGCAGGTAAACCAGTGGCACTTTTTGACAAAAATCATCCTGACTGGGCACCGTCTGTCAAATTGGGCCACGAGAAAATTACAGCACCTTCCCCTGCTACACATGCCAGGTATAAACGCGCCAGAAAAAGGTCATCCATCGCACCACTTGATCTCTACAGCATGGTATCTGATATTCCATCTCCAGAAGAGCCCGCACCGGTCCTGGGAGCCACTGGGGAAGAAGAAGGAATGATTGAACCAGAGACTGGCACTGCAACTCAGACTGATTTGACTGGTGAAATGATTGACAAAATGTCATTTGAAATTAATAATGTAACAACAGAAAATGTTAACTTAAAAGAAAAGCTTGTAATATATTACTAATGTATTTTTTACTTTCTAAAGATGTAGATGGGATTACATTGATGGATAAAATAGCTGAAGTGTGCTGCGACCTGAATAATGTGTGTGATACTGTAATACCCGTTGATTGAGCCTTTACATTCTGTTACACCCCAATCAACCCATATCAGATTGAAAAATATGATAGGTTTGTATTGTAATTATTATTACATTATTGTCAATGTTGTACTTGGTCAATTAAATGTCTTGATAATCAGAAAAGTGATTTGGGGTTTGGTTGTGTAGGGGAATGTTTGAACAATTATTTAAGATGTTTTCAGGCATGGAAGATTAATGTTTTTCTCTCAAGTTTTCTATTGTCAGATTGGACACATCCCAAATTGCTTGAATGTGGTTTCAGACCTGCACTGCGCACTAGAATAGTACTGGTAGAATATTCAAGCTTGGGTAAATACATTTGGAAAAAAAACAATTGAAAGGGCAAAGTATTATATTTATTACAAGTTTCCAATTTACCCATTGGAAAAGGGTGAAAAATAAGTATGCTCCTATGACTGTAAGCTGCAGAGATCACCTCACATAACAGAGATACATTAACATTGTGTCCATATTACAGTTTTTTTCAATGCTAAAACACATTTTTTGAAAGCAGGGCTTATTTTCTCAAAACACATTCACAAAACCATACACACAAAGTGCAAAACACCTCATATATATAATCACATAAATATATACACTGTCATTCAGATTGATTAATACTTCTGTTTCTTTTGAGAGGGGACATGCTGATGACATTTGTCACAATACCAGCTTCCTTTGGCGGCAACTGTTATACCAACACATTCAAAATGAAACCAGGTAGTTTCACAATTTGTGTTATCACATCCTATCATGGGAAGCTTTTCCTCTCCACGACAAAGGCACCATTTGGGTACCAGTGGTTGGGTATCGGTTGGCTGAGTCAGAGTGGCACATACAGCAGGGTCTGGTATCAGGCAGAGAGGCCTTTTTGGTGCAGTAATGGAGACTGGTGTAGTTGCACTGGGAATTCTGGTGAAGAATTGCCCACTCAACTCGAGGAGAATGACCTTCTGAAAGAATTCATGAGCTTTGGGGTATACCTTCTCCCAAAAGTCAATATCTGGGGTTATGCGTTCAAGATGAATCTTTCCATTCACCCACAGAACAAAGTCAGCATATTCAACATCGCATAGAAATAACTGGGTCTGCACTTGATAGAAATAGGCATGGTCTTCTTCAGCCTGTCCTGTCCATCACGTGATTCCAGACATGTATGGTCTGACGGTGCAGCAACACAGTAGGGGCATTTAATTTCCAAAACACCTACACCACAGCACTTGCAGGACACAACACCATCTGGAGTAGCACCTAAATATGGAAATGTTGGCGATAACACGAGCCCAGAATCCTGGCAAATGAAACTGTCATGTTGATTCATAATTGTAATGTAATCTTCACGTGCTGATTTCTCGTGATTACATCCCCATTCAGTAGCTGCAGTTTTAAATGTTGCGGCTTCTGGGTAACAAATAGCTTTAATCAAGCTAAGCGATGGTTTACTTGCACTTGTTGAACATGCTGCCTTCATACGAGATGCTGTAATCCGCCCAGCTCTGTATCGATACCAGAGTTTGGATTTGGCCTGTGTTTTTGTTGCCTTCTCAATGACATCCGCCTCCGGCTTGGTGATAGCGAGATTGATCCCTTGGCAATGTTCTGTAAGCGCTTTATGGTCCATGTCTAGGCAGTTCTCACTTTTTAAACTAGAAAGCGGCTTAGGAAATGTTTACAAAGTCACTTTTGGGACAAAATCGGCATTGTGTGGAGCTGAGATTGTCAATATTGCACACTTCCTTCCAGTAGATTTCAGTGATGCCAGGAAAGACTGTTGCTCAGCATCTGTCACTTTTGGAATTTCCCTCGAGTGACGTAAAAGTGTTGTTGTTGTTGTTGTTGTTGTTAAATTAGCTGCATCACCAAGACTGTCAATTGCTTGGCTTAAACGATTCCTTCGGGTTTTAGCCGAACTAAAGTCAATGTCAGCAACAGGGGAAGGTGTTACATCCTTCACTGATCCAGGTAGAAGCCAATACGCCTTTTCCTGGGTAACTGTCTTGGCATCACGTATCCGTACAGATGTTTCAATGTAGAACAGGAGAAATGCAACATGGGTACATGTCGATCCCAAACCAGCCTTGCAGTTGCAGTTAGCTGTGATGACTGCACCATCCTTCTTCATCAGTACCCACGGACATGTTGGTTATAAAGACCTTTTCATAAAGCATGTGTAGCTCAAAGTGCTTTACAAAATGGCACACATCACAAGTTAAAAATAAACCACAAGAAATTCCCCTCAGATCAGATGTTAAGACCTTTACAGGTACATGCAGCATAGCAACAACATATAACAGTTTGGTTAAGAGACAGGAGGAGGTAAAAGGTATGATAATAAAAATAAATAAGACACAAGACTAAGTTTATTGATGCAACGATATCCATATAAATTAAAGTAAACATAAATACAAAGCTGGTGTTTAAAAATGTCCACTGAGTTGGCCTCTGATATTTCTTGGTAGCGTAGTGGATAAAAGCAGCCTCACCCATTTTATTTTGGGGGACTTTAGGGATATTTAAAAAGCCAGCTGAAGAGGACCTCACGAAATATTTACTCACTTTTCCAGCTATTACAGCCACATCTCCTTGATATGCAACGCAAACGTCGCGGATCCACCCGGATGTGAACTCTTTATGTGCCTTGAGTCCTTTGTATGCCTTCATTTCCTCCATGGTGTACAATGGAATAGGCGAAAAAACGAGGTAGTTCACGATATCAAAGTAGGAAAGTGAATTTGAGGCCATGAATTTATGTCGGTGCTGTCATCATTAACGGGAATCAAATAAGGGTCCACCGAACCAATCGACGCACATTTGTCTCTGTAAACGGTCTTATCCTCCGGGTTTAGTGATTCGTAGTATCCTTTCATTTTCGCCATTTTTGAACGCTCCCGCCAGTAGAGTGGTACGAGTGGTACTCCAACATGGCTGCCGCGAAATCCCGTGACGTCATTAGGAAGCCTCTATATACGTGTCCATCAACGTGACCACGCCCTAATTTATGCAAACACTTTAAGACCTAATATAAATAAAAGGGTCGTGTTAGAAAACAATTCACTCACAGATTCATAATCATGAAGGTGGAATCTAACTATATCGATAATAATATGTATTGCATCCAGGGGTAGAAACATGTTTTGTTCTGCTGTAAAGTTGGGCATTTTAACATGGGTCTATGGAAATTGCTCCTTTCTGCAGCCAGTCCCTAGCGGCCCATGTATGAACTGCAGTGTGTGGCTTCCCGGCTGTTCCCCAGAGTTTGCTGCTTGGTCTGAACGTCTGGTCCTGAACCATAGACTGAATTGACAGACACACTGCCACACTTTCCCACGCACGCTGGAACCTCCTTCGAAGGCGCGCGGAGGGTGGCGCGCCCGTCAGATCACGGGGCACGAGGCGGGCGGACCGCGGGTTGAGGATCATGTGTAGTCCACGCGCCGAACCAGGGTTAGCAGCATTCAGCGAGCTGCAGAGCAAGAAGGAGCTGCTGCTTTTCACCGTTTAACCACAGTAATATCGCTTAGTCTGCAGGGAAGTGACTGACAGAGAATAGCTACTAAATACACACCGCTGCTTTTATTTATTTTAAGATCGGTGCATGCAAAGAAAAGCTAGAAAATCCATATGAGGATTTGCTGTTGTGACAGTTTTCAGCTGCTCCGTTTTGGAGCAAATAAGTGCGCATCGCTGTGTTTCTGGGCTTCATTTCCACCTGGAGTTGTAGGACTTGAAGAGTTTCCGTAGACTTCACCGCCACCATGAGAGGTAAGTTTGTGGAAATGTGTTTTAATGTACTTTTTTATCAGCTGGACACGTCTGGCGCTTTAATATAACTTTTGTGTTGCATTTAGCCTGATAAAAGCACTGCTTTGAGACTGAGTCCAAAGTGCGTAGGCTGCAGGCTCACACTGGAATAAGCACTAGATTACATCACACAGGGAAATAATACAATATATCTCTAGGTTGTTTAAAAAAGTGTCAACATGAGAATCTTAAAAGTTATTGACACGATGTTTAAGCTTGATATGCAAATGTTTAAAGCGTTTTATCCGTTTGTGCGTACATGAAGCACAAGTGAAGACATGTGTTTATTGTATTTGTTGGTACCCGTCTACAGGTCGTGTGCATTATTTATTTGTCACTAAAGAAATGTGTTGAGTTTTGTTTTAGCACACTTTATTTCACTGGTAGTGACTCCAGTTATGTAAGAGAGTGAAGGAAGGGGGAGGGAGTGAGCGGAGTGATTCACAGGCTGTCAACCCGAGCGAAAATCTGTTGGCAGGGGTTGTTTACAGTTATTAAAGTAGTCCCCCTTTTCTAAGATGTTTCTCCCTTTTCTACATCCTTTATTTAATTATACCTTCATACAACTTGTGTAGGCTATGGTTAAACTATTTGTATTACAATTGTACTGTTGACACGTTTTAATCTTTAATGCACATGATGTTTCCTTGTGAATAAAATCCCTTAAGGTGTGTTGTTTTACTGTTAAAGTTAGTTATCAGACAGGCAGCGTGTATTTGTTTTCAGCGTCAGCAGTATGGCGGCCAATGTTGAGAGTAGGAGGAGAAGGTGGAGGAGGACGAGAGGGAGAATATAAAGGAGACGTGTTCCATTGACCTAGTTCTGTCATTGAGGATTACACACACACACACACACACACACACACACATATGGCGGAGTGCCATGCTGCGTCGTCATTATCTTGATCACTTCAATCAGTTATCCGATTGTTCCTCTTTAAAACATTGTAGGTATGCGAAGCAAGGTTACAACAGGTTACAGTGTTTTTTTGCAGTTGTGATGTCAAAGCCATGCACCGCTGCGACAAGCAGGATATGAGCACAGCACGCCATGAAGCACAGCAGGGTTCAGTTAAGCTCAGTTTCCTCTGAATCTAAGGTTACTTACATCTACCAGAGTCTGTGTCGCTCCATTCAAGCACGGCATGTCACTCTGATTTTGTAGAAATGCCACATAACCCACAATGTCATCCTTTGTCTCCAATTGCATTTCCGTGAAGGAGAAAACAGGGTTTAACTTCACAAGCAACATGTTTGTGATTCACTTTGTATAACAGATAACACTTGCCTACGTTTATCTTAGAGTTTGCTTTACAAACACAAACAGGTTAGGTTGGTATGTTGCAACACGAATAGTCACACTTCAATAAAGCACTTATGGATGTTATGCCTCAGTGGACGTGCAGAGCTGGCATGCCTTCATAACACTGTGTTGGTGCTCAGTTAGCCCTGGATCATAGTTATTGTAGGATAGCAGTAAAGAGTAAAAGGGTGATTTCTGCTCTCCAAATGTGCTGCTGTGCTGAGCTCAGCCTCAAAGCACTCACTATCTGCTGCAGCCTTGGGGAAGATCACAGCGGGCACCAGTATGTGTCAAGGTGCCCTTTCCCTCTGACAACTGCATGCTAAGATTCGTAACCTCTTATCTAAAGCTTTAACTCTTCACGATGCCTGCATGTATTTCCAAACATGTAAATTAATCTTGGGTCGCTGCGTTTTATCATAGTTTGACTACTAACGATAGTATTTTGCAGCACAGTTGCATAAAAACAATATTTTCTTTGCATTATCGTGAGTATTTGTATATCGGCCATATCTATTTTCAGATTGTGCATAAGGGATATTGTGACATCCAAACAGACATTAGGAGATTTAAATTCAAGGTGACAATGATCGCTGCAGTACAGTCCTACATTTGTTCCTGTGGTTTGGAGCAGCGTGCACAATGACATGCTCTGAAGGGAATTCCTCAGTTTGGTTTTACTTGTGCTGCAGAGGCCCACTTTGGTTAGAGCTGAATACACAGCGAGTGAAAGCCCTTCTCTGATCAATGGAGAGGGATTACAGCAGCAGAGTGTGTGTGAAGCCTGGTTTCTTGCCAGGCATAGTGTTGCTTATACTGTAACTAAAGTGGGAAAAGGTGTAAGAACGTAGAATTGATTGATAGAAAGTCAACCAAGTAAATGTAATGTATTTTATTAAAAGGGGGAAAAACCATGGTCTCGATCACATGTGTCAAACTCAAGGCCCGGGGGCCAATTCAGGCCCTTGGTGGATTTAATTTCGGCCAGCAGGATCATTTCTAATTACTATTAGATGTGGCCCGGTATATTGCGCACGCACACCTTCACTCCATCCTGAGGGTCTCCTCAGCTCAGAGCCCGAGCCCAAACATTGATGAACTTGCTCCCGAGATGAGATGCCAAGTATCTGGCTTGAACTAGCATCACAGAGCAGCAAGCTGAGTTTACATGGATGTTTCCTTCTGCATTTTCTTTCTCACGACAACAGGGCATGTTTGGTTTTTTTTGGGGAGGGAATTTTTTTTCTTGAAGATGCTGTTGGCCTGTGGAAAAATGTAATCATAAGAAATTACTCTGCAGATAGAGCCATAAGAAATGACTCTGCAGATAGAGGAGCCATAAGAAATGAATGCAACTGATTATTTAATGTTGTTTTTATAGGCAATAATTTAAGCTTAGTTAGTTCCAGGTTTAATATGTGCAATAAGTTCATTTCAATACGTTTTGCAATAAACATTGAACCAGTCCGGCCCTCCACTAGTACCTTTTTTATTTTGGCCCACTGTGTATTTGAGTTTGACAACCCTGGCCTAGATCAAAAGGCATGCATGCTGTATGTTTATATCATATGTTTCTTTTTTAGAAACATACGATATAAACATACAGCTGCACCTTCTTAGTATGTGTGCAGGTGCAAATAATAATAATTAATGACATTTATTTTAGCACTTTTCCAGATGCTCAAAGCGCTTTACATTACATATACAGTATTAGACATGTAACAATGAACACTGCGAACAATACCCACGGATGCAATGTAAATGCAATTAATATTCTCTTCCTCAAGAAATCAGAAAGTAATTATTCTTATTACATAATTTGACGGTATCTCAGGCAAATTAAAATAAATAATTGGTCACTTATAATCACATTTAATTAATTAATCTTCAGTTTTCTCAAGTGCTTAAAAACACATTATCAAGGGCTTCATTTAAGATTGATGCATGATGTCCTGTGGTGTGCACTCACACCTTGTTCCTTTACTATTGCATCTGCTGAATCATTTCCTGAACCTGCTGTGCATTTTGTTTACAATTGTATTGACATTTTGTTTAAGTATATAATTCAAAAGGTTCAACTATCTTTACAATATTATCTAAAATAAAGATGTGTTTGTGTTTAAACATGTAGCCTTTGATGAATGCTAGTATAATTTGAACATCATAAATAAGCTTTTATTTTTATTTGTATAATGACACTTTTTCTTAGAGCCCAGATTAAAGAAAATGTGGCGATTTAAATCCGAAGAGAATAAAGAAACTGATGTTCAGGCCTGCGACATAACAATCAAACTAAATAAATGTTCACAAAGTGTTTAAGCAGTCGGAGAAAACTCTCATATCTCAATCCCATACAGTGCTCGACACACTGTCGTTTACACTCAGCAATTTACACTTTAGTGCTTCGCTGTGATTTGTGCAACATTTATTTGCCAACAGGCCAGAACGGCAGCAGGAATCACTGGGCAGGCAGCACTCTGCAGAAGAGTAAAAATAGACCCGTGTTCCATCTCAAACACAGCTGAAATTTCACTCAAATACTTAACATGCTGAAACAAGTTCAGAGCTACTATTAGCTGCGCCTGTTGCCCCTGCTGCAGCTTACTGTACTCGATGTTTTAGAAAGATATTTCCAGATGTTGCACAAGATTCGGAGCTGTGTTATTATGAATCCATGTTTTGGTTATCACATTGATTTCCGTCCACTGTCCCTTAATTTAAAGTTGCGTTGCCACTAAATAAACAGATTGTGAGGCAGCCCCCACTAGCGCCTCCCTCTCTTCTGAATGAGAAACTGTGTCAGTGGAGCAGCTCCGTCTCCCCGGGCCTGACGGTGCAGCTCAGCTGAGTGACAGACGAGGCGGCCAATCCCAGGCCTATCTGCTCTCTCAGCGGCCAATGGCAGCGCAGGAGAGAGAGGAAGGGTCGTCACACTGTTGCCAAGACAACCACCTTTGAATGAGTGTGTTCGTGGAATGCAGCCAGACAACGGTTGCATAACCGGCTGAAGGGGGGAGGCTCTGGAGGGAGAGCGATAAAGAGGGATTGAAAGGGATTTATTTTCCATTGCCTTTTATTTATTGATATCCCTCCGTAGCATTGCACTGACCAGTAGCAGAAACAGTCAATAGGTCATCTGCACCGCACAGAGAGATCTTTAGGGTAATGTCACCCTGCTTTGCTGTGTCGCATATCTCTCCATACAGTACTTACAAGTGACAAGTTACAGGATTGTTCTGCACCCCCTGCGAGCAAAATCAAATTGGGCACACGGTCCACGCAGTAACCACGAGTAGCAGTTGCTTGTGAGTTTCGATTGTAGGGCTCTGCATAGCAGTAAATGTCTTTGTTAACCTGCATACACCCTGGAGGAGTGACAAAGACAAAGAGAGAGAGAGAGCTGTGAAACGTTCTAACCCAGGGCCTCAGCTAATGCAATTGACCTGCTATTCTGGGCTTGAGGAAGCCCAGTTACTTAGATAAAGAACAGACTGTTACTCAATAAGAAGGCTCAGGCTTCCACCGTGAAGTCAAGGCGTACAATACATACGCAGTACACTCTGTCTGTCATGGTACCCACTGTGGGTTTCACACGGTTTCCTTACAATTCTGTAAAATGAATGTCATCTAGACAAGAGAATAAATATCAGTCTACCTCCACCTGCAAGAAATGTTGCATGCAAGTTGGTGGTTCTGTTGTTTGAGTATTTAGTATGATTTATTATGGGCTGACCACTAGATTTGATATGAAGGAAGGAGTCATTAAATTGACAATAACTGTAGTTCGCCAAAAATAAACAATGAAATGACTCCCATTATGCAATCACTGTAAATAAAACCATTTCATAATTCCCAGTTAACTAATCCATCTTAAAACCGTTCTTAGTTTTGAGCTCGGTAAATGTTTTTTTACTATTTCACTGATTTGTATTCCTTCATTCTCTTTTCCTCTCCAGCTCAAATAGAGGTAATACCGTGTAAAATCTGTGGGGACAAATCATCCGGGATTCACTATGGTGTCATCACCTGTGAAGGCTGCAAGGTGAGATAAAAATCTGTTGATAATTACAGTGGTCAAAACTAGCAGCTTTGGGATGTTGTTATCACCATTTGAATTGCTCAAAACATTGTTTACAAGCATTCAAATAATCACATTGTTTACATTTGATTGACATTTTGTGTCCGTAGGGCTTTTTCCGCCGCAGCCAGCAGAACAATGCGATGTACTCCTGCTCGCGACAGAGGAACTGTTTAATCGACAGGACCAACCGTAACCGCTGTCAACACTGCAGGCTGCAGAAGTGTCTCGCTCTGGGCATGAGCCGTGATGGTGAGTCCAGCAGCTCAATCTATATTAATTACTTGGTTTCCACCTCCCATTGTTTGAATGCATCAGGCACTCCGTATTAAACCGAAACCAGGGGTGTCCAAACTTCTTTCCCCGAGGGCCACATACAGAAAACTATACGAAGGGCTGGGCCGCTCAATAGAGGTATATTGCCTCATAAGTTCAGTTATAAGTTAGAAAAATCAATCAATTGTAGGTAAATGATGCTTGTGAGTGTCGGCAGCTCATCCCTTAAAACAGAAGCCTCAGATTGATTATAATAATCCGAAATAGGAAGGGTGTATTTCAAGCTTGTTATGAATGTTTCCAACTTTAATTGACTGAATTTATTTGAAAAGTGGTCTTAACACATGCATACTACTGTGTAATATATGTTTACATTTATAGTTAAGAAGTGCAATATAAGAGAAGCACAAGTTTCATGTGTGAGCCATATTCCATTATATTTTTGAATTTGCTCTGGGCCGGTTCAAAATGGTCTGCGCACCGTAGTTTGGACACCCCTGAACTAGACCGTTCTTTCCTGTATGTTTTAATATTTGTTTTTGCATCCTGCAGCGGTCAAGTTTGGCCGGATGTCCAAAAAGCAGCGGGACAGCCTGTACGCAGAGGTCCAGAAGCACCAGCAGTCCCAGGAGTGTGTGGGGCTCGGAGTCCGCGTGGAGAATACCGACATGGCCGACCACAGCCGCACCTACAGAAGAGGCTCCAGCACCACGCTCAGCGACCTGGACGACATTACTATGCTGCAAGAAGGCCTGCTCTTCGACCTGCCGCTGACCCCGGAGGAAGCGGGGAGAGAGTACTGTAACCTGGACATGCTGGGCGGCAGCGCCGGCAGCGCCGGCAGCAGCTCCTCCTCTCAGAGTTCACCAGAACAGACCTGCCTGGACTTTGCAGAAGGCAACCACAGCATCAAGCATGAGTACCAGCTGCTGCACGACTCTGGACTCTTCTCACATGCTATCCTCAACCCGCTGCCTGAGGGCTGCTCCATGCTCGAGATAGGTCAGTATACATATATGTGTAATGTATAATGGCTACTTTTTTAGTGTTAAAAACAACATGAATCTCATTGAAAAGCGTTCCCTCTGTTCAGAGCGTATCACTCAGAGTGTCCTGAAGTCCCACGTTGAGACGAGCCATTACAGCACAGAGGAGCTGAAGAGAATGGCGTGGACCCTGTATAGCCCCGAGGAGACCCGTTCATTCCAGACCAAGGTGTGTACGACACATAGATAAGTACGACACATAGATAAGTACTTTATTGATCCCAATTTGGGAAATGTTTGCGTTGCAGCAGCATAAAAAACAAGGCAAATGATTGTATTGCAAGTACAGTATATGACATGTCCAGTATATCACATGTAAACATCATGACAATTGCAATAGGTTATTTTATTTTTTACAAATCAAGCCGCCCGAGTAAAGACCATATATAAAGTACACATAAATGATTATTTCATGTCAGTATCATTTACATTTTCATACTGTGTTGTGGTTGTTGTGAGGAATGTTTTTAAGTTTTTTAACCTTACGCAAAAAAGCTTCTAGAAGAAGTTATCTGAAACTAAAGTGTCCCTTCTTATCTCCATTGTTTATTCTTAGTGGTGTTTGTAAATCAAAATATGTTCATTGCTAATCTCCTACTCTGCATTTCGTATCCCTCGTCAAGGTTTTAGGATATGCAGGAAACATTATCAAAGGTTACTATGTCAGGACGCTTTTTGTGAAATCGCTCAAGCAGGGTCTCGATAAGAACAAATTCAACAGAGAACAATGAGAAACAAATTGTATGATGTCCTCATGGATGGCAATTCTAATAAAAGATCCTTTGTCTTTCTCTGCCAGTCAGCTGAGATGATGTGGCAACAATGTGCCGTTCACATCACCAATGCAATCCAGTACGTGGTGGAGTTTGCCAAGCGTATCTCTGGCTTCCTGGACCTGTGTCAGAACGATCAGATCATCCTCCTCAAAGCAGGTCAGTGCAGGACACCAGCATACACACTGGAGCTTTACAAACAACTGTATGTGTGTATTATACGTGACGGTTTACAAGATTGTTATGTTGATCATCAAGAACTTATAAATACATTCATACAGGAGCACATTTAATTAAGTATCATCACCGCACATATTTCAAATCCACAACAACACTCGATCAACAGTGATCTACCTGTGACTCAGTTATATACTGTTGATGTTAATCACACCCTTTGTTGTACAGGTGAAAATACTGTTTTAGTTTATTTACTCCTAGAAACATTTGTTAAAAGAAGTACAAAGCCTTCTTCTTACAACTTGCAACAATGCTAGTAATTAATTGTGTCAGTATTCATGTCTTTTCCAAGCGCTGAAAATTGAAAAGAACTCTCTGTTATCATTTTAATGTATTTTTCCTAATTACATTTTGCATATTTTTCTCTACATGCCTACATTAACCGGGGTGAAAAAGAGAACTCCTTAGAGTGGGGATATATTTCACTGTTCCTTTTAATTTATTTGTATTTTTTAACTTTCATTTCTGGGTATTATTTAAGAAGAAAATATAAGATTACAGCCACTCACTTCTTGTCAGTGTTGCTGCTGAACACAACCTAATTAGATCCTTTAAAGGTGGGGTAGGTAAGTTTCAGAAACCGCCTCGAGATACACTTTTTGTTATATTCCATGGAATGCTCTTAACATCCTGATGGCAATGAATATCTTAAGTGCTTTGACAAAAAATCCATAAAAAAATGTCATCTGTAGAAGCCGTAATACTGTAAAAAGTACAACCAATCGGATTGGATGACCTACCTGCCTGTCAGCCTTCCATCGGGGCACAAACTTATCTCGTGCCCTCATTGGTCATGTGCGCGTTCGTGTGTGTTGGAGGAGGGGCTCTATACGGAAGTGGCAGATTTTCTCCGGTTGTGTATTTTCAAATTCTAGCGATCTCGAGCCGGTTTCTCAAACTTACCTACCCCACCTTTAAGTGTGAGTATGGAGGCTCATATTGCTTCTTTTCCTTGTATGGCAACTATTCAGATATATACTGTATATGGCATTAATCTTTTGTGTATCCACAGGCTGCATGGACGTTCTTCTGATCCGCATGTGTCGGGCCTATAACCCCATCAACAACACTATGCTGTTTGATGGAAAGTTTGCCACTGCACATCTCTTCAAAGCTCTTGGTGAGTGAACACTTCCAATTGCAACTTTTTTGTGTGTTTCATCCGTTTTAAAAATCATCCCAGTCAGTGGTTTCTGTACTTCTGATGATGACTTTCTTTTTCTCCCGCTCTCTCCCCCCAGGCTGTGACGACCTTGTGAATTCAGTTTTCGACCTAGCTAAAACCCTGAGTCGTGTTCAGATGTCAGAGGAAGAGATGGCTCTCTTCAGCGCTGCTGTGCTGCTCTCTCCAGGTAAGATCCGTTTGATTTAATTCACTATATTTGTGATCACTGTAGTATTTACACTTATACTAATAAACTCTCACTGTATGTTTGGGCTGTCCCGAATACCATTTTTCGGGCTCCGGATATTCGGTAGTAATCAGCAGCGGATATTTGGCCCGCCCGAGGGGGGGAAAGAAATAATCAGCAGCGAACCGCTTCTACACGTGTATTTCGATTTATTCACGGCATTCATTTTGTTATTCTACAGTATTGATGTTTTATAGTTATTTGTTAATGTATACAACCCAATTTGTGTGAAATTGAAAAGGATATTGCATTGTGTTTGTTACTTTCGTTGCAGTTGTATAATAAGTGTAATTTGGCTTGGCTTCCTATTTTGTATTCTGGGAACCGGAGTAATCTGCGGCCGCGAGCTGTTCTATGCCATCATACACGCATGGTGTTCTTTTTTTATATATTATAATGAAGCGTGAGCTGTGTGCTCGAGTCTTCCTGCCTGTTGGCTCTGCTCATGGATGTATGATAAGGCTCTGCTGCTCTGCGATGATGGTTCTAGCTTCAGCAGCTACATTACCTACGGGTGCGTTCGTTAATATTAAGGGGGACCTATCATGCAAAATGCACTTTTGTACGTCTTTTATACGTGAATATGTGTCCCCGGTGTTCCAGGGAACTCACCAAGTGTCAGAAAACACAACCCTCTCTCTTTTCCTCCATACCCAAATCTCTAAAAACAGGGCTGCAACGGATCTGATACAGACTGATCCAGATTTGAATTATTTTCTAGTCACAGAAGGGGTGCTCCGCCTATATGGCCAATTCTCCACCTATCAGGGGAATGTGGGGTTGGGCCATTGCCGCTCGAAAGCGCTGGAGACGCTGTAGTACATATGCCAGGCCTGGAAGTGGCGCTGTAGTCTGCCACAAAAGCAGCAAAGAAGACTTCCCGCGCATGGTTGCCATGGTTGCCCTTCTGTTTATTCTCCGCTGTGGCTCTTTTTCTCCTTCTCCGAGGCAAGCGTTTGCTCCTGCTGCTGTTATTCATTGCAATCCCTCCCTCGCTGTAATTCTCTCCGGTTAGTCCACCAGCAGATGACAAACACCCACCTCTCCGCCTCTTCCAAGGAACGAGGGGACCGTGCGGCAGAGTTTCAGTTAGATTTGTTTTCGCCTGTCAACATGTCCGTTAAAGTTTAAATCTTCCGGACAAAATTTTGAAAAGTGCCGGTCAAAGGTCTTCTTTATTATTTATTGAGCTTTAAAACAAATGAATAATGACTATATAATCATATAAGAATAAAACACGGAGGACGGAGATCTCTTTTTCTCCCTCAAAGCACGCTCCCCTCGCCTGCAGGGGGGCGTGGTCAGCTGCAGTTCACAGAATCAGCCCCCTGCAAAAACAGCGTTGGAAAGAGCAAATAGAGCGAAATGAGGCATGGCTAAAATGCAGGATCTGTTCGGTATTTTGAAAAAAAAACTATATTTATATACTTTATTTAGGTATGGCCCTACAATATATTGTTCAAATATAGCATGATAGGTCACCTTTAACTTTGTGGTCCGGAGTCACTGTGGCACAGACTGGACCGCTGGTGAACAGCTGTTAGAACGGACCGTCCAGGTGTTCAGAGCAGAAGATTGCTGTCGGAGCGGCAGAGCGTGATGTGCACTGAAAAGTTTTTCTGTCGCAATATTATCGTTGAGCTAGCTAGCTAGCATACATTGTCACTATCTGCTAACGTTAGCTTTAGCCTTCGTTTTCTAATAGTTTTTTTCATAGGCTATAAACAGAGGTGGTATAAGTATAGATCTTGTACTAGAGTAAAAGTAGAAGTACTCAGATCTTGTACTTGATTAAAAGTAGAAGTACTCAGATATTGTACTAGACGTAACAGTAGAAGTAGCCTACTCAGATCTTGTACATGAGTAAAAGTAGAAGTACCACAATGTAGGAACAATCCTGCAATCAAAATGTTCCTCAAATAAAACTACAAAAGTATTATCATCAAAATAAAGTTAAAGTAGCGACAGTAAAAGTAGAAGTACTCAGGTCTTGTACTAGAAGAACCAGGGTGTAGGAATACTCTGTTACAGTAAAAGTACTGCTTTCAAAATGTTCCTCAAGTAAAAGTATTATCATCAAAATATAGTTAAAGTAGCGACAGTAAAAATAGTCATAGTGCAGATTGGTCCATTTCAGAATATATCAGAATATATATGATATGTTTTATAATGATTGATCATGAAAGTGTTCTCAAAGCTGGTAAAGGTGCAGCTAGTTTGAAGGACTTTGTATTCTGCAGGGTAGCTTCTGGATTTACTCCAGGTGGAAATATAGTCTGATTTTAACACTTGATTTCACATCATTCATTCATCCAGATCTGTGAAGTAACTAAAGGTATTAAATACCATGTACCTCTGAACTATAGAGGAGAAGAAGAACAAAGTAGCAAAACATTGAAATACTTAAATAAAGTACAAGTATCTCAAAATTGTACCCAAGTAGTACTTGAGTTTATGAACTTAGTTACTTTACACCAGTGGCTATAAAGATAGAAAGACTAAGCCTTGCACAGAGGCATGAAAATACATTTTCAAAATGCTCAACAGTGCTGCCAAAATTATAAACTGACTGCTACACAATTAAAATAAATGCTTTAATATATTTCTATTCGATGTGACTCTTTAGCGTTTCTGTTATTATTGACGCTGCTGCTTTAGTTGTTCTGACTGCTAAAATCCTGTTATTCCTCATTTTAAAGCTGATATTCCGTGGGGTCGGGGGCTCGGATCCTTGTCACCTTTTTCATACCTGATGAGTTTGCATCCCTGCGGGTACAGCCCAACTGTACACTATGTCAAACATTCGGTACATTAATAGAGACAGTCAACAGAAGGGTTTACCGGCGCTGCACAAGTTTGACGCACAACAGCTTAATCAGTTTTTTGACGCCAATTGACGACATCAGTAGGGCTTATTACAAGTAATTAGATTATGTGAGTTGTGTGTTTAAGAGCTACAGACTATTAGTCTCTCATATTAGTCTAACTGAGGGTGACCTCTCTAAAGATGACATAACATCAATCCTACACGTTCAAATTGATTCCTCTACTATAATACTGTCACTACTAACCACTAAATATTTATGTTTGAAAAATGACAGGATAATTATGCATGTCATTTATTTGAAAGACATTTTACTCAATATCCAACCAATCTGTGCTAGTAGCTTAGTCAGGATGCTGTTATTAAGACAGTTTCAACCTGTTCTGTTAATACTACCTGTTTTTTTGGATCGCAAAATCCATCCATATAAGCTGCAAAATAAAAGTATCTTCACAATTCACATCACAAATAATTTTCACCAATTCAGCCTGTGAACATACCCAGACATCATACTGATAAAGGAGCAGACATGTGTTTGCTTGTTTTGCTGTCAAAGGTTTCAATGTACTTAATTAAATATTTTACAAAAATCTTAACATACCTACTTCAGCTATGCTGCACCCATGGTGACACTCACGGATAAGATATTAAATAAGTGCCAGTGAGAAACTCCCTAACTTATTGTACCCACAATTGAGCATTTAAAATCTGCCAAGCGTGTATAATTAACTTTACTCATGGTCATTTTCTCCAGCATAACATACATTTTTTACAGTCCTCCTTTGAAGCCAGTTCATTATGAAAATCAGCTCAGACAGAGCTGAAACGACTTGGCGCATAAGACTGTCTGCTGACATCTGCACCATGCAATGTTAATGTCACTTTCACAAAGTTATTATAAAATATCGTTAAACTAATTCATTTTCTTTGTGTTGTGAAGCCGCCCTGAGCGAAATCCATCTAAAAGTTAAAATGTGATTTAAGAAATGATCCAGTTATGTAAAGTATAAGCAGTCAAATCGAATCTTCAAATTGACAATGTCAACATGACAACACTAATAAAACAATCTTGTCACCCTTATTTCCCTCAGACCGCCCCTGGCTGACGGATGTTCAGAAGATACAGAAGTTGCAGCAGAAAGTGTACGTGGCTCTGCAGGGCTGCCTACAGAAAGAGGGAGCAACAGAACAGAAACTAGCTAAGGTATAAATCCTGCTGCATTACTGGGCCAGTTTGGTGACAAAATGCAATATTCACCTACTAATACAACATTAGCTTGTGTTTACTTCTTCTTTTAACTTCTGCTTCTCTGTATTTCCCTTTTTAGATGGTGTCTAAGCTACCCATTCTGAAGTCCATTTGCAACCTTCACATCGACAAACTGGAGTTTTTCCGTCTGGTCCACCCCGAGACAGCGTACACCTTCCCTCCTCTGTACAGGGAGGTTTTTGGCAGTGAAATCACTTTCCCAGACTCCACAGAGGGCTAATACTGTTAAGCTAAAAATAGCGGGATTTAAATTAAGACACTGAGGTGTAGGGAAGGGGAGATAAAAATGTGGCAACCAGCTGAGGCAAAACCAACCAGCAGCTTATTGACAATCATGCACGCTACACTTTAAGACACACTCCTCTCACCTAAGAGCTCCCAAACTGTGTGGAGTAGCTCGATCTGCCCTGCGTCCGGTCCATTCAGCTTCAACCTAACACTGCAAGAACTGCGGCTGGGCACTCAGTGCACGTTACCTCTTTTTTAAGGAACTTATCGAAGAGTATAGCCTACATTATTTGTATACTCAAAAATATTTTTCTATGAGACGACCTTAAAGATCTCATCAAGCTGAATTTGACTTTCACTATTCTCACAGTTCCTGTAAGCTATTGTTGAATGTACCCCCTTTTCCCTTTACCGCCCTAGGCTCGATATAGAATGTAAATACTTTAAATCCTCGTCCACTTTGTGGAGGTCTGCAGTTGTCAGTCTAATAACAGTATATATTTTTCGGTATCGCCCATATTTTGCAGTTTTGTAATGAACAAACTGTTTAAAGGGACCACGATCAAACTAGGGTTTTTTTTTTTTTAAATGTGTGAACCAAGGGTACCTACAAACGTTTTCACACAGCACAAAGCACTTATCTTTGTAGGTATTTTTACTAGAACTCACAAGTACGCTTTTCTTTTGCAATCGGTGACCTCAGCCTCAATACCTTTTCCCAGTTAAAATGCCACTCAGAGGTATTTAAAAGTAAGCTCCTTTTTATACATAAGTAATATATAACACCTCATTCAATTTTAAGAGCAGTCCAAGTGAGAAGCAGAGGAATATTCTTGTGTTCAGGACTCTATACTGTCTGCCCAAACGTTGGAGTCATGGGATGGAAAGATTGTTGTCTAACTGGTAATTAGCACTTACAGTAAGAGACCTATTTAGAAACCAAAACAAACTCTTGGCACAAGATTTTACGAGCTCGCACTCATGCTGCCATCTGTGAAACTTATGTGAAACCAGTCAGAAATGCTAGATACGCACTCCCACTAGATAAGCTGGATGAACAAGGTGCTGGCCAGCGGTTAGTGCTCTCATGGAGGAGCATCTGGAACTGTTCGCACCTCGGACCCCTTTTTTTTCTGCCACCGTCTTAACCAGCAGATTCAAAGACTTTCGGAGCAAAGAAAGAAAATGTACTGAATGTTTGATGTTGAAATGTGACATCTACCTATATGGTTGGATGACGGGATATAATGGAGAGTGGACATGTGGGTGATGGTGTTATTTAATCTTTTTAGACATTAGTTAATGTCTGCAACAACTCTCACTGATTCGGGTTTAAACCAAGGTGTTCTTATACGAGAATTTAGGGCTGTGCAATTAATCGTATTTTTATCGCGATTACGATTTTGGCTTGCAACGATTACGAAAACAACGTAAACGAAATAAAACGATTATTATTTTTATTTTATTTTTAAAATGTAGTTATTATTATTTTTATTATTTTTCAGTTGAATTACACTTAAAGTTCAGGTTAATCAACTCTTAAAAACATACGGTTCACTTTTTTTTTCAATAAATGGATGTTTTCAAAGTAAATGGATAATCGTTTTTAATAATGGTGATATCAATTATTGACCAAAAATAATCGTGATAATGATTTTTGCCATAATCGCACAGCCCTACGAGAATTAGGTCCTCTGTTCCCTTTTTCCCCACTCCCTTACTACCTCACCCTCTTCAAACACTACATGGCACAGCAAAGGGTTGACAGAGCCGTCAGCTACCCCCCTGAGTTAGTATTTCTGCATCAAACAGAGAACATTTGAAAGCCATTGATGGTTAAATATCCTAAAGTATAATGTTGTTTGCTCTTAAAACAAAATGTAAACTGAACTGCTGGATCTAGTTAAACTCTGGACATCCATTCTGTCGTTTGTTTTTCTGTCATTTGAGAGTAGGACTTGCCTTAAGATACAGGAAGCCCTACTTAGATACGGATCTATCTGAAGGAAAGTATCTGGGGACTCGAGGGTGTGTCCCGATGAAACCTTTCTACAAAGATAAGCTTTATTCTCCCAGTGTCCTAAAGAAGCTGGTATAGAAAGACATTTGTAATCGATGCTGTAAGCATATTAAGACAATCACATGTTGTTGGATGTCTAGCTCTATTTGATGTCAGCCTGTTTGCTTTGCACTGCTGGAACAGTGCTGTGCGCCATACTTTGTGAAGGGGTATTACCCTTTTCTGGGTACGTTAGACAGTGGCATGTTGCCATGTATTACAGACAGTTTTTATTTTTAGAAGCACTCCATCACAGTAAACCTCGCAGCATGACGGATGATGTACCTTAAAATGTACCAAATACTACGATGAGGCTTACAGATTGTAACAGAGTGCAATACTTTCTGTGTAAAGAACGTGAGACTATGCTGATTCAGTATATTTGATAGTTTTTGCAGGACTAAAAGCTGTCCAGGGGGGCAGCACTGAAAATCAGCGCTTACATTTCCGTTTGGAGTTACTCAGGGAGATAGCTGGGCTCTCTGTCCTACCGTGTTTAGCTAGCAGGACACCTTTCACCAACGTAGAAGACCTTAACACCTTGATCACTGTGTACAGTTCATGTTCTTGTGAATGTTTGATTTCAGAAGTATCAAAGATGTTACCCTTTGTTTGACATCATTATTGCAAGACTTTTTTTGAGTGAAATAGGATATTTAAAAAAAGTAATTATATAAAAAAAAAAAAGTGTTAAAAGATGGACTATAATCTCTGAATCTTGTGTTGGTTTTGTTGTGATTTTTTGTTTCATAATTTGTATCCCTATGTGTCCGCTTTTTCTCATCAGTTTAGTGTCCTTTTTGTCTTGGAGAGATGTAATTCTATTTTTTTAAAAGAGTGTTTTTAAAGATGACTCCCTGAAAGGTTTCTCATTTGTCATGATCCTTCTGTTTATGATATGTTCACTCTATTTTAAGATTATTATTATTAAATCAATATAGATTTTAATAAGAAATAATGTACATGTTATGGATATAAAGCCCAAGAGCTTTTAACACAGTAAAGTGCTATTGCACAATGGTGATGTATGTGGATTTAAGAATGTAATAAAAGTCATTTTGCAATAAAAAGAAAATCTTCTGTTTTTTCTTTGTTTTATTAAACTGCTCCCAAAATCTGCACAACCGAAACCAATGTATATCCTATACACACATGAAATAAGGATTTAATAACAGGTTAATAATACATAGATATGTTTTTTTAAATAGATTATAGTGGTTTAATTAGTAGAAATGTGTACATTTGTTTGTATTCCCAGAATGATAATTCTGAAACAATCGATCACTAATCACGTTTTCCATCATCCCCTCTGTTATTGTGTGTCTCCTCAACAATCGCAAAGAAATAAAAATGTACTCCATATCAACAGGTCACATAGGGTGTTTAAAAATTGTTTAGTGAGTTTTTAAAGTATCCACCTCTAAAACACCTGGTATTATATAATCAGAATAAGAAATCCTTTTTCAGGCAGTTACAACCGCAAATGGTGCAGATAGATGTGCAGCGATGATATTTAACTTGAACTTCTACACAGCAAGTCTTTAGCAAAGTATAGAGCTCTAAACCCTGCACTTGGAGTTTAATTGATTCATGTTTTGCTCGGTTTTACACTTGCGAGTTAACTAGCTATGTTTTGCAGCAGTCAAAAACACAAAACAGTCTCATTTAATTTGTTTCGGCTAATTAGGACCTCTTCTTTAGACATTACAAAGTCTGATGTGGCCTGAGGCTGTGAACATCTGGTCTGTATCTAAATATGCAGCTAGAATGTTAGACATGGTGCACTTACAATGGTTTGACTTCCGTGAAGCAATTACTCTATGTTTATGGTTTATTGCACTTAAGTCGCTTTGGATAAAATTGTCAGCTAAATGTAATGTAAGATAATGTATTAAGCCATCATATATAGATATAGATATATATAAAAAAGTTAATTTCATTAGTATGTATAAGGACCTCTATGCTGATGTTGCCTGAGGCTTTGAACATCTGGTCTGTAAACCCGGCAGCAGACAGACGGGGTTTCCTGCTCCATCCAGCAGGGGGCGGTGTGCACTAACGGAAGATCCGTCTGCTACTATCTGATCCAAACTCGAGAGACTGATTTTTCTTCAAAGTGGCTGGTCCAGATTTGATACCCTGGATAACTTCCAAGTTTCTCTTAGATTTTGTATTATTTCGGACGATATTTCGTAGTATTTTTGCAAATTTAGCTCCGTTATCTTCCGTGACAGTGGGAACAATAATCCTCGACGTTGACGTGGTCAGTTGGCGTGTCCCGACTTGGAGTGACGGCTGTGCAGTCCTATGATTCCTGCTAAACATTTTTTTATTTGTTGCACTGGCCCCCTTTTTTCTAACAAACTATAACGCTAACTTTAGTTAAAACCAATTACACCTCCGTTGGAAGTTGAAGACAAAGCCGGAGCTCAAGATGTCGGTAGCGGGCTTCAAGAAGCAGTTTTATAAAGCCAGCCAGGTTTGCAAAACTTTTCTTCTAGCTAGCTAACTGTCATGTAGCTAGGTAGCTTTAGTTAGCATTATTAGCTAGCACTTTATAGTTGGCTATTGTTAATAACGCTTTGTTAATGTAGCTGTAACTGTGTGGTGACAGCCCGGAAGCTAACATTATTGGAAACGTTTTGTACCAGTGTTTTAAATGTCAGTGTTATTTTTAGTTGGCACTTTGTGTTCTTTCACAGCTTAAACTTTATGAGCATCTCTCGGACATGTTTTGCATTAACTGAACTAACTATCTTGAGCTAATGCTAAGGGACGTCTTTGTGCTATTAGCTGTGTACAGGTATTTCATATTGTGTTTTTTTTAAAGCTAACGTACCCAGCAGTGCACCAATTCAGATTCAGTAAGTACACATCCTGTGGTAAACATTAGCTCTGTTTGCCAAGGGTGAGTCAGGATCTGAGAATAAAATAACAATACAGTAACAAGTAATGCATTATAAACAGACAACGGTTGTCTTTATAATGGGAGCGATAATTCACTTGTGTGAGTTAATGTATCCTAAACTTAAGGTTTTGGTAATGCTTCTCTGCAGTGAGGACCCAGTTACCTATTGTCCAGCAGTGTTGTGATAATCTTTTGTTAAGTTACCCAGATCAATAATGGGGGCAGTTTTAGAGAGACACATGAAGTGAACAGTTTTCTTTATTATAAGGAAGATAATTTTCTTTTGTGAGTTAGTGTAACCTAAACTTAAGGTTTTGGTAATGCTTCTCTGCAGTGAAGACCAAGTTACCTATTCCAGCTGGTTTAGTCTTTTGTTTAGTGACACAGATCGATAACTAGGCCACATTGAAGAGACATTTAAAATACCTATAGGTTAGAAATGGCACGGCCTGATATGAATATAAACCGTCTTTCAGTGTCTAAACCTTGGTGCGAATGTTTTTAATTTTGCCCAGCTCTCTTAGTCATGGGCGGGGACGGTTCAAAAATATTTGTTTCCAGTCTCTTTTTTCTTCCTACCCCTGCTGATCTAAGCAGGAAAGACTTTTGGTTGCTACCCTAGCTTCCTGTCAGGAACAGACTCCGATCCCTGTTGGGTCAGTTATGAGGAACAATAATATGATTTAGAAGCGGTCGTGTTAGTAGTGTTGTCTGTATGAAACAGATCAGTAAAGGGGTTTGTGGGAGATCAAGTGGATTCATGAAAGTGATCTAAGTATTAATGCAGAGAAGGAGGCTGAAATAGTGTCCTTTCCCTTTATCTCGCTGAAATGCAGCTGATTTTATTGCCAAAACTCCACTAGAGTCAATAATACTGGACATAGCTTGGATTTTCTTCACTGGAGATATGCAGGAAGTTGGCTGTGGAAATGATATCTGTGTCCTGTAGCTTCAAACATCCTTGTTTTTCTGCTTTTCTGTCTCTCTTTTGCTGTTATCTATTTTTCTAAGAATTACTAACACTGAATCTTAGAAACCTGAAATGTCAGTCTCAAAGGGCAGTTAAATCAACAACAACACAATAACTTATAAGTGTGGCGGCTGGAGTGATTTTTACTCCTGAATGGAGACAACTAAGTTAGACAGTTTAGGCTATAGTTGTGCAGTTTATTTAGCTGAAGTCTTCCGGTTCTCAAATGCTTAATGTTATAGCTGGGGAAAAAAAGAAGTTATGCTCACATTGGTAACATCAAACATTAACTAAGGGATAATACCATTACACAATTATCTGTTTCTAATTGTGTAATGGTTGACCCAGAAGCAAAGTGATGCAATGAACCAGTAGACGTGTGGATTTCTCATTTAAAATTGTATTTATTGTTATGTTTACACAAAAAGTACCAGCTCAAAGCTCTTTAGATACACCTCACTGTTGCTGGCCTTGCCTTTAGTTGTGTACTGCACAAAACAGCTGTGCAGAGGTGTCCAATTATACTGTTCAGTTACCAGAACATAATGTAAACCCACCAGACAACCAATTTCAAAGTCCCAAGTAGCCATTATGTAAATAACGATATCTAGTGCTTTATTTTCTATCTTTCTTTTTTGAACTTTTACTATTGCAAGGTAAAAAGTTGAAATACATTGTTCGTGTTAGGAGGAGTGTGTCTGAACAGTTCTAAATGGCCCTTAACCGTTTCTGGCATTTTCATTATATTGAGTCTTAATACACAGTTGAATCTGTAGGTTCCAGATGTGTTGATGAAAGGTAGATGAGAGTGTGGTGCAGAATGCAGACTTCATCTATAGTGTGCATCATGTTATCTGGGATTAATCCCCATGACTGAGAATCGCTCTGCATTATAATCCCCACCGAGGAAACTAAGTATTGCTCTCAAACTAGATAAAGCCATCATACTGTGGTGACATGCTTCTGTGTGAAAGAGGAAATGGTGGTTGTTGTTGTTGTTGTTGTTGTTGTTGGCTTACTGATTTACTAGAAACAAGGAAAGAGTTGCTATTTGAATTTAAGATGCAGGAAGGTGGACAAATATATAAACGTACAAGCGCCAACAGGCATTACTGAGTGAAGTAAGAATAAAGGAACCATTGGTCAGATATGAGTACAGATACACAGAATTTGACAATCACTGATATGCTTAATACCTGATAACAGGAACATCTTTTCCTCTGAAGTGTGTGTTGCTCAGACACTGTGGTTGAACATCTGTAGTTTTATTTCTAGCTTTGAACTCAACCCACCCTCCCTGGTCTGGTTTTGATTTACAGTTTTCTAGACACAATGTTGTTTCTGTAGGATGTTTTCATTTTAGCCTTATTGTTCTGCACTTACATTTTCTAAATTACAAATATTGGCTTTTACAATAGCAATAAAGCACATAATGCTAAACAAATAAAACAAGTATTTTATGTGGAAGAAAAGTATAGCTTAAAATAATGTTTGTCCCTGCCAGCTGATGTTTATCAGCTGATGTGCTTAATGCTATGTAAGTCAACAATATAGATGAACACAAGGCTGCCATTTTATGACTTTCACTTGCGTCTCATCTGGTATACTATCTACACATTTACTGTAAAACACCTTTCTTGGTCTTTCAGTCTTCAAGTGATGTGAAAAAACACCTGAAACTAGGTTTTGTGATGATGTAGTAGCATTTAACAAACTACTACTGGTAGCTGAAATACCTAGTTATTATAATGAAAAGGATACATGTTCTAGACTGATCCCTCTGTGTAGCTATGTGTGTTTATACCAACACTTCCAGTTGAGAACCTTTGTGTGGATGTGTTTGGGCTGCCGTCCTTTGAGCCTGTGGGCATGTCAATATGCACTCACATGAGAACTTGATGTTTTCATTTGCAGAAGATTTATAAGTGGCTAACAAATCACTTTGCCCGCTTCAATTTCCCAATCCAACGTCAGCAAAAATGCATATCTCAAGTTTAGTGACTTATTAAATTAACACTGTAAAACCTGTCATAAATTAAATGTGTTACCGACCCCTAAACGTTTTGTAAGACAGGCTAGGGCGTTGGAGAAGATGAGATGGTAGAAATGTAGGAGTGCACACTGCAATCCTACCCCAGATGTAGGGAGTCAAATGTTAAGTAGACGCAGGGTGTATCTTTACTTGTGACCTGAGCCCCCCCAGGCCCCCGGTCATGTGCTTTCCACACACAGCAGAGACTCAGCTGTGGAGATTCCCCAACAGCCACTGCTGGGGACAGAGTGAACATTATGTATTTCATTTCTTTGTTTCTCAGAACAGGTGAAAGATAAAACACCCTAATGATGTAATCTGTATACTTAAAGCTTTGATGTAAATCTACATTACACACTCTAACTCATAAGCACTTCCCTCAGACCCAGTGCTAATTCCAGTCATCCTAAACAGCAGTTTGTAGGAAATGACTCAAACTGCCTTAGCGCTATCACAGATGACTGCATTTGAAAATGTAGAGAAAAATGTTGTCTTCATCTTTTAACCACAATTGATCAATTGGCAAAAATATAAAGGTGTTGGTTACAAATGTGACACATTACTTAGCCTGTGTTTTATAGGCTAGCTCCTACAACTATGCAGTTGTCTAAAAAGTAATCTGTTAAAGATTCTAAAAGAATCCCTTAATGGTAATATACTGTATTTTGAAGGAAAGTAGTACTCTCACATCAACGACTCTAGAAACATTTACTGAAGTGTTAAAGTTTCAAAATGACTCATCCCTCTTTCAAGGCCTCTTTTGCGGTCTTTAATTGAATGTCCAGACAGTGCTCCCCCTGCGAGTACTGAAGGGGAAACAATTGACCATTAAAAGCCGGGTTGTAACAACCTCCCTCAAAACGTAAATGCACCAGATGGAAACAGATTCATTACACCCTGGTGTGACACATGGCACACACCGGAGTACAAGTATCCTTGTGGTTTGCTTTTGTCTTTGCAGAAAGTCTGCAAGTGACTCTGTAACCAAAGACTGTTGTTGCATGCTTTTTTTAAATTATCTAACTTGTTGTGTTGGGGGTTGTCTTTGTGTGCCAGAGAAACTCAGATATGGACGCATGCAACTCAGGGACACCGCTCTCAAGGTTTTCACTATCTTGAAGTCAAAGCATCTCAAAGCCAGAACAAGTTTCATTCATGTTCCAGTTCCTTGTGAGGGGCTTCTCTGAAGAAGCATGAATCCTGCTCACAATTTTAGGAATTAGCCGACGAGGATGTCAAAATAAAGAAGCACACAAAAGTTTTTCAATTTGTTAGACTTGTGTCTGTGGCCTTCTAACATGCAGAACATCTCTGTTGTGTTTATCAACATGTCAACAGTTTGCTGGGCCAACATTTCTTCATCCTGCAAAATCTAAACAACAGGAATTACACAACACAGCTCTTGTAGTTCATATACTTTTGCTACACTGGTATATGCTTCTAAAATCATATCTTAAAGACACCTGATGAGTTAAGTTAGAGGAAGGTTTTGTACAACACGATGATCACATACATTTAGCGAAAAGTTCCGTTTTAAATGTTCTACACAAAGCAGGCGTGTGAATGTGTTTTAATTAGAAAGGAACTTCTCAACTAGAAAGCATTAATTCACGAGTGATGTGTCTTTTCTCCCCCTTCCTCCTGTCTTTCCCTCTCTTTCTGTTTCCCTCCAGCTGGTAAGTGAGAAAGTCGGAGGTGCAGAAGGAACCAAACTAGATGATGACTTCAGAGACTTGGAACGGGTAAGAGAGGCATCTTTGTATGGTTAGGTTTACACGCAGTAAACAAGCAAAGTGCTGTGCCTGTGGGACTTTGCTCTTGATGTTTAAACCTCGTTCAAAACAATACATTGTCTTCTGGTGGTTGAAAACACGTTGCTAAATCTCCTTCAAACGGTTGATGACACCAGAAACAACAGTTTGTTTTCAAGCAACATTTTACAACTTTTACAAGGTGAATATTTGCTGATTTATTTAGTCTTCTGGTTTGATCGTTTTTTGACTGTCTTTGGGTTTGGACTGCTGAGTAGACAAAACAGTTCTGAAGACATAACATTAGGCTCCTGTGAATTTAAATGTTATAGACCACATTTGTTATTGTTTAATCCAGAAAATAACTGCCGGCTTAACTGGTAATGCACATCTTTACGGTTTGCAGTCTTGGATAACATTTTTGATTTAGTTTATCATCCAAAACAGGAATACATCTAATATAAAAGATATTAAGAGTGCTAAGCCTCCGGCTCTCAGGCTTCAGACAGCAAGTTGTTATGTTATGTCCATAATATACTTAACTTGTACGGTATCGAAATTTGATGAGAATGAAAATGACTCATTTTTGAATACTTTAAACTTCCTGTCTGATCCAATGAGCATTCAGTGGTGCCTGTCTCTACTTAGGTGTAGCTGTGTGGTTACAGTAGCTCTGCTGTACACGTGTGATGTATGTGTGTTTGCTGTGTTTCGTAGAAAGTAGATGTGACCAGTAAAGCAGTAGTGGAGGTAATCTCCAAAACGTCAGAGTACCTTCAGCCCAACCCAGGTGAGAAGAAACCCGGTGTCCATTCCATTATTTAGACTGTTTGTGTTTTCTGTTTGAGAGGGAGACAACGAGATATGGAAAGAAAATTAAGACTGTGGACTGTCACTCGTAATGTTTGAAGCGATGCTTTGTCCCTTTTTTGACCCGCTGACCCCCTTTTTCTAGGTAGTTAGTACGACCCACGCATCATTATTGCCATCATTCCACACTACAAAATGATTTGAAAGCGCGTGCTGGGATTTTTTGTCTGTGCCACTCTGTTAGAACCATGCAATAATCACGCGCCCCATGCATGTACATTTGACGTGCAAAAACCATCTGACAAACAGCCTGTGTTGACCGGTAGCGGGTCGATCAGTGCGTCTCAAGTTTAAACTATGTGATGATATTTATTCAACATCCCTTCCGCAGCATCACGGGCCAAACTGTCCATGTTGAACACCATGTCGAAGATCCGCGGCCAGGTGAAGAACCCGGGCTACCCCCAGGCCGAGGGGCTGCTCGGGGAATGTATGGGCAAGTATGGACGGGATCTCGGAGAGGACACTAACTTTGGTAAGGTGTGTGTGTGTGTGTGTGTGTGTGTGTGTGTGTGTGTGTGTGTGTGTGTGTGTGTGTGTGTGTGTGTGTGTGTGTGTGTGTGTGTGTGTGTGTGTGTGTGTGTGTGTGTGTGTGTGTGTGTGTGTGTGTGTGTGTGTGTGTGTGTGTGTGTGTGTGTGTGTGTGTGTGTGTGTGTGTGTGTGTGTGTGTGTGTGTGTGTGTGTGTGTGTGTGTGTGTGTGTGTGTGTGTGTGTGTGTGTGTGTGTGTGTGTGTGTGTGTGTGTGTGTGTGTGTGTGTGTGTGTGTGTGTGTGTGTGTGTGTGTGTGTGTGTGTGTGTGTGTGTGTGTGTGTGTGTGTGTGTGTGTGTGTGTGACCGACCGATAGATTGCACACTCACGGATAACAGTGCTTCAAAATGCTTTTTGACTCTTTTAAGTATTGTGTGTGTGGTTTTGTTGGATGCTATCTGTAACTTTATGTGTGGTCTGATGGTGATTTGATTCTGTGGAAGTGGAATATGAATGTAGTATGTCACTGAGCTAGTCATCTCTGTGTGTGGCTCAGGCGGAGCACTAGTGGATGTTGGAGAGTCCATGAAGAGAATGGCAGAAGTTAAAGACTCCCTAGATATCGATGTCAAACAGAACTTCATTGACCCGTTGCAAGGGCTCTGCGACAAAGACCTCAGAGAGATACAGGTATAATAACAGCATACATTCTTCATATTGTCAGATTGAATTTAATGGCAAGATAGTGATGACTTTTGTGCCTCCTCCTCTTACCATGTCAGCATCACCTGAAGAAGCTGGAAGGACGCCGCTTGGACTACGATTACAAGAAAAAACGTCAGGGCAAGATTCCAGACGAGGAGTTGCGGCAGGCCTTAGAGAAGTTTCACGAGTCAAAGGAAGTGGCTGAGACGAGCATGTACAACCTGCTGGAGACTGACGTGAGGACTGATTTAATACCGTTTAGGTTGTTGTGTTAGTCTTTCCTGAGTCATTATTTTAAACTTGATTCTTCCTCTATGCAATCCATCGTTAAATAATAATAATAATAATACGTTTATTTATTACATGGCTTAGTTGAATACTCGATTCTGATTGGTCAATTCAGAACACGTGACACGTTGTTAATACCGAACAGACAGACCGCTGTCAAGGACTTATTGACCGTTGTTAAGGACGCTCACATCTTCAGAAAGAAGTCCGGTCGATTGAACTGTATACAGTTGGGCCGAACTGCATGCAGTTTGCTTTTGGAACTGGGACAAGAAAAACTGCGGAGAAGTAACGGGCAGAAACCCTCCTTTTTACGCAGCGGTCCAGACATAGACATCAAACGGCGACACATATTCACTTGCCAGTTACTTTGTCATTAGGGCAGGGATATCTAGATACTTTCCAATGTTTGACATCATGAATTGTGCTACTTTTAAAGCAAGGAGCGATGTTTTCAAATCTGTAATCAAAAAGCTCCTCAAAAACGCTATCGAAGCCTGCCGTTGCTACGTTAGTTCAAACAGTAACAACGGACTATTTTTCTTCGCGGATGCATGTCAATTTAAATCAATACATACAACTATTTTTTAAATCAATAAAATCATTTTCTAAATCCATAAAAGCATTTCAATTAATATTGGGAGTCATAACGTTACTTTGTTGAGAATGTGGCCATGTAATAAGCGGGATAATGTGCAGCGACTTGGTCATTATGGGGAAAAGAACACCTTCATGCCGATCTAGATCCCTCCGCTTCGCGTCGGGCTCCTGATCAGCCTGTCGGTGTTCTTTTCCCCATAATGACCGCGTCGCAGCACATTATCCCTTACCTAACATGTATTATTACACACTATTAACATGTATTATTACACACTATTAACATGTATTATTACACACTATTAACATGTATTATTACACACTAACATGTATTATTACACACTATTAACATGTATTATTACACACTTTAACATGTATTATTACACACTATGTATTATTACACACTAACATGTATTATTACACAATATAAACATGTATTATTACACACTATTAACATGTATTATTACACACTAACATGTATTATTACACACTATTAACATGTATTATTACACACTATAAACATGTATTATTACACACTATAAACATGTATTATTACACACTATAAACATGTATTATTACACACTATTAACATGTATTATTACACACTATTAACATGTATTATTACACACTATTAACATGTATTATTACACACCAACATGTATTATTACACACTAACATGTATTATTACACACTAACATGTATTATTACACAATATAAACATGTATTATTACACACTAACATGTATTATTACACAATATAAACATGTATTACTACACACTATTAACATGTATTACTACACACTATTAACATGTATTATTACACACTATGTATTATTACACACTATGTATTATTACACACTAACATGTATTATTACACACTATTAACATGTATTATTACACACTAACATGTATTATTACACACTATTAACATGTATTATTACACACTAACATGTATTATTACACACTATTAACATGTATTATTACACACTATGTATTACTACACACTATTAACATGTATTATTACACACTATTAACATGTATTATTACACACTATGTATTATTACACACTAACATGTATTATTACACACTTTAACATGTATTATTACACACTTTAACATGTATTATTACACACTATTAACATGTATTATTACACACTAACATGTATTATTACACACTTTAACATGTATTATTACACACTATTAACATGTATTATTACACACTTTAACATGTATTATTACACACTATGTATTATTACACATTATTACATGGCTTAGTTGAATACTCGATTCTGATTGGTCAATTCAGAATACGTGACACGTTGTTAATACCGAACAGACAGACCGCTGTCAAGGACTTATTGACCGTTGTTAAGGACGCTCACATCTTCAGAAAGAAGTCCGGTCGATTGAACTGTATACAGTTGGGCCGAACTGCATGCAGTTTGCTTTTGGAACTGGGACAAGAAAAACTGCGGAGAAGTAACGGGCAGAAACCCTCCTTTTTACGCAGCGGTCCAGACATAGACATCAAACGGCGACACATATTCACTTGCCAGTTACTTTGTCATTAGGGCAGGGATATCTAGATACTTTCCAAGGTTTGACATCATGAATTGTGCTACTTTTAAAGCAAGGAGCGATGTTTTCAAATCTGTAATCAAAAAGCTCCTCAAAAACGCTATCGAAGCAGTTCCTGCCGTTGCTACGTTAGTTCAAACAGTAACAACGGACTATTTTTCTTCGCGGATGCATGTCAATTTAAATCAATACATACAACTATTTTTTAAATCAATAAAATCATTTTCTAAATCCATAAAAGCATTTCAATTAATATTGGGAGTCATAACGTTACTTTGTTGAGAATGTGGCCATGTAATAAGCGGGATAATGTGCAGCGACTTGGTCATTATGGGGAAAAGAACACCTTCATGCCGATCTAGATCCCTCCGCTTCGCGTCGGGCTCCTGATCAGCCTGTCGGTGTTCTTTTCCCCATAATGACCGCGTCGCAGCACATTATCCCTTACTTATTATACCACCTTTCACGGAAATAGATTTCACAAAAAAAAAATCATAATCTCGATTATTAAAAACAATTATCCATTTACTTTGAAAACATCCATTTATTGAAGAAAAAAAATGTTAAAGGTGGGGTCGGTCATTTTGGAGAAACCAGCTCGAGTGCGCTATCATTTGAAAACACACAGCCGGAAGAAATCTGCGAGATAAGTTAGTGCACAGATGGAAGGCTGACAGGAAGGTCGGCCATCCAGTTATTTTAGCCGGGCCGGTGAAAATGATTGGTCGTGCTTTTTACAGCACTACGGCTTCCACAGATGACATTTTTTATGGATTTTTTGTCAAAGCACTTCAGATATTCATTGCTATCGGGATGTTAAGAGCATTCCATGGAATATAACAAAAAGTGTATCTCAAGCCGGTTTCTCAAACTTACCTACCCCACCTTTAACTGTATGTTTTGAACAGTTGATTACCCTGAACTTTAAGTATAATTCAACTGAAAAACCAATACAAAAATTAATAAAACATAAATAAATAAAAATAAATAATCGTTTTATTTCGATTATGTTGTTTTCATAATCGTTGCAAGCTAAAATCGTAATTGCGATTAAAATACGATTTAATTGAGCAGCCCTAGCGTGAATGATACTTTTAAGAAAATATTCTGAAATCCAGATTTACTAACTGGCGAGATATGGATGAATGTTCCTTAAAGTTGAACATGAGTTAAGATTGATCACATTGAAGTGCTGTACACTGCAGCCTTCGTGAAATGTGCTGTTTATCAAAAGATACAGAAGAAAATTCACTGGAATGACAAAAACAGTAACCTAAGCAGAGTGTCTCTGATTATCGTGTGTGTGTGTGTGTGTGTGTGTGTGTGTGTGTGTGTGTGTGTGTGTGTGTGTGTGTGTGTGTGTGTGTGTGTGTGTGTGTGTGTGTGTGTGTGTGTGTGTGTGTGTGTGTGTGTGTGTGTGTGTGTGTGTGTGTGTGTGTGTGTGTGTGTGGTGTGTGTGTGTGTGTGTGTGTGTGTGTGTGTGTGTGTGTGTGTGTGTGTGTGTGTGTGTGTGTGTGTGTGTGTGTGTGTGTGTGCAGATAGAGCAGGTGAGCCAGCTCTCCTCCCTGGTGGAGTCCCAGCTGCAGTACCACAGGCAGGCCGTGCAGGTGCTGGAGGAGCTTTCTGACAAACTCAGAGACAGGTGCAGTAAAGACACAAAGACCAGCACAATATGAAATACATCCGAGTGTGCAGCCTTGGAGCTTTTCAAGTCATGGTATCTGGGAACATAGCTTTGTATTTATTTTGACGCTTTTCAAATGTAAAATCAACGTATCTTCTTGATTAGGATGAGTGATGCTCAGTCTCGCCCAAGACGTGAATACACACCTAAACCCAAACCCATCTATGATTTCGGAGAAGACAACCAATCAAATGGCGGATTCTCCACTTCAGTGGCCCCCCCACCTTCCCGCAATTCAGGTAAGAAACTGCGGATGGGCTCTTTGTTTTTGTGAGGCCCAAAACAAAGATAATGTTTTTACTATGAAAACTTTGAGAGCAGATCATGACAAAACAAAGATCAAAATAAGCTCTCTTTCTTGGCGATGATTTTCTCCTTGAAATGAGTCGGAGCCACACAAAAAGGCAGAACAGCATGTGTGGAAAAAGAGCCGATTACCAGAGTTCCAATGGCAATAAAACCTCCAGCTGTTTCTCCACAAACACAAGATGGACTCGGCCAAAGCAGCGTGCCTGCGACGAACACACTCCTACGAATTCTAACAGAAGCTTCACTGGAATAAAACTCAGCATTGCTCGAGACCTCCAACCAATCGGTGCCACTGAGCGCAAATATGTTAATCACATTTCTCCTGTTGTGTTATTGAGTCAAGGCTGAATTCTTTACTCTCAATCAAATGCATTTTTCATGAGAAAATGTACGAAAATTGACGTCTGTTGGGGGTGAGTGTGTGAGTGTGTGAGCGTGTGTCCTGCCTTGTCCCCTGTCATATGGCCTTTCTCCAACTGACCTTGTTCCTCTTTCCTGTGATATCATCAGAGCCTTCTTTTCACTCGGCCGCATTGTCCTTTCGGAAGCTCAGACTGTGTGAGTCACAATATGTGGGACGACGGTTTTTTTTCACAATTCTTGTGAAACGGTCCAGTGTGTTTGTACAGCTTCTGGTGTGAAATGTAGGAAGTAGGATACAAGTTGCTTCTCACAGGTTCAACACATCATTGGTGGTTTGTGGTGCACGTTTACTTTCACTGCATGAAAGAGGTTTTGTATGCTTTTCACATCTTGTTCTTCAGATACTGCAGCCTGACTTACTAAAAGCATTTACACATTCCACTGACTCCGTCCAAAATTAATTTAAACATGCAGCCCTTTAACAAATCCTAAGAACAGTCAGGATCTAGTTCATTCAAAAAATTCCAAACTACCCTTTTCTTCCCCTATTTTCTGGCTCAAGATAATATGTAAACTGTTGTGTTTATATTCAGAGCAAATACATTCCCCCTCACAATCACTCATGTATGTCATGTTTGCTTATAGCTAATAAGCAGCTAGTCTGTTTATCAGACTGCTTAAATAGACAACTCTGCAGTTATTGGGCTTCTTACATGACCTACGTTTAGAGAAATGTTTGGAATGATCTCAAGTTGCTTCGGAGTTGGTTCTCTTCACTCTCGTATTTACATTTGTTTTCCCTGCAAACTGATACAGTATGGGGTGAACACAGAGAAAGAGCTTTCCCCGCCTCTAGCCGGCACTGCAGTCTGGGGTGAACTGGACACAATGAGAAAATTGTTTGGAGACAAAAAAGGCTGTGTGTGTCTGTGACTCTTCTGGTGAGGTCGCAGTGAAAGGGATAGATTGAGGAAACGACAGGCAGTCAAATACAGAAACGTGGAGGCTGTGGCTCAGTGGTTAGTGTGCTGGACTTCGAATTAGGAGGTAGCAAGTTTGAGTCCCACTGCAGTCAGCAAGTCGTTGTGTCCCTGAGACACTTCACCCCAAATGGCTCCTGTGGGGAGTGTCCACAGTACTGAGTTTGTAAGTCGCTTTGGATAAAAGCGTCTAACAAGTGACATGTAATGTGGAGTCAGAGGAAGTTTTAACTTTGTGCATTGCTTTGTGTTGAAGTTGTTCTGAATGCACTAAAACCTATATAACACACCCAGTAAGCAGTATATGGCCCCTTTAACGTGAGCAATGTGACAACCTTTTTCCTGAAAACGTTCTGCTGCGGCTTAGAGCTGGCAATATTAGGAAAATCTAATATTATATATTTGACTAAATAATTTGATATTCTGTATTTTTAGGAGTTTTTCTCATTTGACCCTCATTTTGTAATTTCTCCACCTGGTTTCCTCAGCCCCCGAGCAGCCGAGCTGTAAGGCGCTGTACGACTTTGATCCAGAGAACGAGGGAGAGCTGGGCTTCCGAGAGGGCGATATCATCACCCTGACCAATCAGATCGACGAGAACTGGTACGAGGGTATGCTGAACAACCTGTCGGGGTTCTTCCCTCTCAACTACGTCGATGTCCTCGTCCCGTTGCCACACTAATGTAAAACGAGATAAGGAGGAGACTGATGAAGAGGAGGAGGGCAGAGGAAGGAAAGCGAATCCAAGGGACGGTCCGCAGAATATTCATTTTCACCTTCAGCTCCAACGTCGCCATCACAGATGAGCACTTTTTTGTCATCTGGAGTCCTGGAGAGTCACAATTCAAAGCCCAGACCAGGATTCAAACCTGTGCCACACAAAGGTAAACGGGTCTGAGATGGACACAAAATGTCATCACGCATTTCCTGGCAGTCAGAAACATTTCCTGAGGACTAACTGATGACGCATTTCTAAGAATTATTTGTCTTTTTACCACAAATTAGTGATATCATAAAGATGACTGTATAAAATCAGGTGATGACGACGAGGTGATGCATTCACAGCATCCTTTTGTTACGTGCCTGCAGTCTCAGGTTAGTAACCAACCCAACAGGCCGTTTTCAGACAGTACATACCAGTTGTTTGTTGACTGAATGTTATCCTCATTTCAATAATGAAACATGTATTTTTGTCCCTTCTGGCCTGGAGTTCATGTCTTGATGCCACCTGCTGGTGAGATGAAGTATTGCTTTTACCTAAACTAAAATGGAACCACACACAGCTAGATGTTGTGTTTATCTAGCACACACATTGAATTTGTTTATGAGAAACAAGAAGAAATTGGTCTCACATTTGTGATTTGACAACTATCAGGATTGGGCCTATTTGTTAAGCCCTTTTTAAAGATCAAAGTCAAAGCTATTTCCTGATAATAGCTTCAGAGGACAAGAGGCCTGAAAGAGTGGTGTCCTTATTTTATTTCAGTGTTTTGTTTCTGTAGTATCAACTTACTACAACAGTTTTAAAAGTAGACCTGCTTACTGAATATGTGCGAACATGTTGTAATTGCACCTTGGTCCTAAAATGAGATTGACATGTGTGTGACAGACTTACTCCAGCATTACACACCGACCCAAAGTTTAAATGCAGACGTTGCACCTTTTTGTCACTCGAGGCAGGCGTGTGTTCGTCGTCTAGAGATGCAGAATGA
Source organism: Pseudochaenichthys georgianus (assembly GCF_902827115.2). Taxonomy (NCBI): domain Eukaryota; kingdom Metazoa; phylum Chordata; class Actinopteri; order Perciformes; family Channichthyidae; genus Pseudochaenichthys; species Pseudochaenichthys georgianus. The sequence goes on along the minus strand of NC_047506.1, from coordinate 5,964,211 downwards.
TTATTTGTTTCGTGGTTGTCTGCTAGTCTGTTCGATAGAAGAGACAGAGCCAAAAAGTCTTTATAAAATGCAATAGAAACATATCGTGCCCGTTTGCTAAAAAGTATTCTGTACGATAGCCATATATTCTTTTAGTTTTGGACCCGTTTGTCTCAGCATGTTCAGTCTTTTTTTTTCTTATATTGGTCTGTTGATCCGTTTTATGCGCCTGAATATCGATGACGCTGCTGGTCAGCCTCTCATATTCATCACTTAGTGTCCCACTATTTCCTGTCTTTGTCTTTGATAATGTGAAACTCACCTGTGCTTCGTTGCTTACTCTGACCGTGTGATCCTGTGATGGACAATGGCTCAAATTAGATGTATTTGTCAGTACGTTGGGCTGATGTACAGAAGACGTTTCTGTTTAGTTAATCTATGGAGACGAGGCTGGTTTCTTGCTCTGGATTTAACCACACCTGCAGAATCTAATCCCACACACACTGTACATTATGAGGGAACGACCTGGAGTGAAAGGGAAAACATCAAGGGAAAAATTATCGTCAATTTTGACTATATTTGGAGAACGTTTGTTGAATGAATCGAAATGCGTGTCGTTGGTCAAGCTGAGAATGAAAAAGAAGTTTAAATTGTGAATGACAAATGAGTGCTCCTCACTGTTTGTGTCCCTTCTTCTAATCTGTTTGTCCATCACTCCGCGCAGGCAAACACTTCCCCCACTCCTCGGTTTGGTCCTTGTCTAATATGTTTACATCTGTGTTCTTACTACATTTCAATGCTTGTATCAAGTTCAGGGTAAAGGACTACGAGGTGCTGTCTGGGTCTCACTGTTATCACAAAGTCCTTGATAGCTTTGTTTTCGTGCCTTTTGGAAAAGAAAGGAGGGGAAAGTACCACAACTAACCCAGCAACCAAAACCTAACCTAGCTCCTAAAGAACAAGGTCAAGATTTCTTTTTCTACTTTTTATTTCTAGCCGTTGGCACTTTCCTGTGTAAAGATGAAATGCATGTGTGCTCATTTCTGCACATTTGTAACACTACAGGCCGTTTCCTGGACACGTGTTGTTTGGACTAATGTGAGGTCTATCAGCGGAAACTGCTTCTTTTTTATAGATTTGAATCCATGTTTGGATAAAATGTCCCTCTGATTCTTTTTTTTAAGGGCTATGCATTTGTTTAAACAGTCTTAAATGCTCGTTTGAACAGCGTTAAATCATTCTGGCTCTCTATAGTATTATTTTTTATATACAAGCCCTTAAAAACATTTAAATTAATCTTTGCATGTAGTCCTGTATTACAGCTTGTAAATGTATGTCTTTAGATTTAAAGGTGGGGTAGGTAATTTTGGAGAAACCAGCTCGAGTGCGCTAGAATTTGAAAATACACAGCCGGAAGAAATCTGCCACTTCCTTACAGAGCCCCTCCTCCAACACACACGAACACGCACATGACCAATGAGGGCACGAGATAAGTTTGTGCACAGATGGAAGGCTGACAGGCAGGTAGGCCATCCAGTTACTTTAGCCGGGCCGGCTAAAATTATTGGTCGTGCTTTTTACAGCGCTACGGCTTCCACAGATGACATTTTTTGGTCAAAGCACTTGAGATATTCATTGCTATCGGGATGTTAAGAGCATTCCATGGAATATAACAAACAAGTGTTTCTCGAGCCGGTTTCTCAAACGTACCTACCCCACCTTTAAGTTGCCTTTTCCCTGTCGGTATGAGTACAGAATTTAACAGCAATATTGTCTTTTATTATCAAAGTATTTGTACGTGCTCCTTTCTTGTCCTGCCCCAACCCTTCTTACAATAAAGAAAAAATAAAAATGTATTTATTGTTGCATATCAATCGGGAAGTTTTGACACCATTATGGCTGGCTGTGAATTAGTATTGTATACATATATTCACTAGGAGGTTTGAAATAATTTACTATTATTGGATGCTGGGTTGGTCAAATGTTAATGCCCAAACTTTAATTTTAAAAAACTGAAGATGTCTCATATAACAGCTGGCATAGTTTAAAGGGGCCTATCATGCAAAATGCACTTTTTGATGTCTTATACATACAGTAAATATGTGTCCCCGGTGTGTCAGGGAACTCACGCAGCGCCAGAAAATAATACCCTCTCTCTTTTCTAAAAACGGGGCTACAACGGAGCTGATCCAGATTTGCGTCCGATATGACGTAATGTCGGAAATGTAGGCTGTCTTTACCCCCACGGCCCTATCAGAAACAATGCCCGACTGTTTTGGACGTAATATGGTCGGTGCATGTTTACATTAGCATCGCTAACACTCAGAGCTAACCTGTACTGGAGAGCATATGTGTGAAGAAGCAGGAAATAAAAAGGAACTCCCCTTGTGGTATAACCGGCAAGAGAGAAAGCCTTTGAGCTCCAGACTGTTTCAGAAGTAATCCATGATATGGCACCGCAGTATCTGCCGGTAGAGTCTCCCGCATGAGCTCAGCCCCCCCCCCCTTTTTTTATGTATCAATTATTTATTTTTTTAAAGCTTTAAACCCCAAATCAGCACTTTTGAAACAGGAAGTGAAATAGAGGGATATGAGGCAAGGCTAGAATGGGTGATCTGTTTGGTATTTTGAGCAAAACACTTCATAGACATGTTTTTTATATATTTGTATATATCTGAGACCTATGCTATTGCCTAAAAATAGCATGATAGGTGACCTTTAAGACTCTTGGTGTTTAAGAATACAGTAATTGAATAACAAGCAGTCGTGTTTAAATAGTTCCAGTGTGTATATTTTTAATGCTTTGTGGATCATCAGCAGGCTTAAGGCAGTGCTCTGTCTTCATACATGTACATCACACAATCCACAGTTAGTAATAAATACAGTACAGGTAGAAGAGGAAGCAAATATCTGTCCTAACCCACAGGACTCATCTGTCACACAACCTGACAGGGAGACAATAGAGGGACACACACACACACACACACACACACACACACACACACACACACACACACACACACACACACACACACACACACACACAATCATAAAAAAACTATTTACCTTGGCACAATGGAATTACACCGCCCAATGTAACTCAAGGAATAAAACATTGACGTTGCTGAGTACAGTTCAGGTCCAACCAACACACACTTGCATTCTTTGCTAAGGTAGTATATTTGCACTACTCATTTATACTTGTTCCCAATTACTGCTCCCTTGATTTAGTCTATAAAGGCAATTACAACACATTAAACATTTCCATATCTGCTCATACCACCGGATACTGGCACAGACAGGCACATAGGTCCATGTGGAAACAGGAAGTAGCCAAGCAGGCTGCTTTCTAGCCCACAAAATGGTAATATTTAGTATCCTTCTGTAAAATGTTCTCTGATCCGGTGCTGCTTAGGTTATCATGTACATTTCTCTTTACAGTAACTTGTCACAATTAAGTATCACTCAAGCATGAGAGGATTCAAGGCATCTATATGTTTTTCTAGCAGGTGTTTACAGCCTGCAGTCCCGGCCACTCTGCACAAAAGTTATTTTCTGAAATGGATGGACTTGAGATGGCGAGCAGCCCTCAGTGAATGCTGCTCAGCTGACTGTAGACGTGCTCTAAGATCTGAGAGTAGGCCTGGTCTTTGGGAGCGTGGCAACTCAGAGAGCCCTGAGGAAGGAGAGAGGACGGTGAGATGCCACAAAGCACAATTACTCAATTATTCTCCTTGATAACTATTTTGACATGCTTCTTTTATTAATGGATCATGTGCAGCGAGGCTGTCGTTAATGAAAAAAAGAACAGCACGGTCATCAGGAAATTGTTCTATTTTTCATTACATTGCACATTTCCCCGCTCAACATTACACGGCTACCTAATAAATTAAACAACGACTTGACTCACAATATTGATTTAAATAGATTTGACATGTACTTAAAAAGTATTTTTGTATAATACTTCAATACTGGGATAAGGGCAATTCTGCATAGTGAGTTATTTTACTTTTAGTACACTTAGCTGATAATACCTCTGTTCCTATACTAAGAACAATCTTAAATTGTAATGTAGTATTTAAGTAAAGGATCGGAGGTTCTTCCACACAGTGCATGAAGCCCTGAAAGAGGGCCAGCATCCTAAAGAAAAACGATCCATGTCAAATGTATTTGTGTGATTTCAGGTCTTCTATACCTTGATTTTGTCCATCATGGTGGTATCCGGACACCAGTACTGGTTAAAGTGGACGATGTCAGGAGCTGACCTGTAGTAATCAACCAGCAGCATCTATGGAAGAAACAAAAAGACCCTTTTTTAAGTGACTTGTAACAAAGCATCACGTTCTTAATTGTATGCAGTGTTTTCATAGGACTGAGGCTGTAGTCTGTGTACCATCTCATTCAGGACGTCACTGGTGAGGAAGTTGTCCTGAACGTAGGTCACCTCTACGGCCACCGGGATGCCGTGGTCATTGGGCCGTTGCTGCAGAAGGGCAGATTCAACATGAGTTTAGCAGAAACGTGAGCGAAAGTGTCTAAACTAAAGTTCAACTGAATATCAAACATGAATAATGACTTAGGTGAGTATTTCAGCGATGCATGTGTCCTCACCTCAGGTGGTGGGACGACCCAGAACGGGGTTATCGTGGATGCTACACCTTGATTGCCGTGATAATACGGTCCTGAAAGAGTAAGAAGTTTAAGGGTTTAAACATTTGTTATGGTAATTATGATAATGCCATTGCACTCCTTTGTTTACTTCTGTACCATAGTCACGTCACTATGTAACACTTCTTTTGGTAGTGCTCCAAGGTTTACATTTTTACAACCTTAACATTGTATGTGATAGGAAAAGGGGCGGGACATCTCTACCGATTAGACCAATCACAACAGAGCCGACCAGCTATTATCTCATTACTTTCAGGAGTGTTTTCAAATGTTACGTCTTATTACATTTCAGCTGGTAAACTGCTGTTATACACTCTTAAGGACACTTTATTCCTCATTCAAGTGCAATTTTTGTATTTGTGATGTTTTGCAACTCTCAAGTCACTATTTCATACATATACTTTTTGAATTTAAAATGCATATTTTGTCCATAGATCCTATACATGTCTGGCTTTGTATATACGATGTAATACAATGAAGTGTACTGGCATGGGGTCAATAGAGTGTCTGTTCGACAGCTCCCTGCAGAAGAGGTATTCACACATTCCCTAATCTACCACATCGCCCCACAATGTTTATAAAGGCAGTACCGCAGATGATGCCCAGGCAGGGCTGGAAGCCGTTGTTGGACCCCTGCAGCCTCAGCTGGTGGTCCATCTGCGAGTCGATGTCCTGCAGCGAGGGCAGGGCCGGACCCCGGGGGTGACTGTGGTACCAGCCCACCAACGAGAGCCCGCGCATGAACAGGTTCTGACAGATCTGGAGAGGAGGAGTCCACACAACAGACACTGATCAGAAACAAGGCTTTAATGTGAGTGGAAGTAGTTTAGTATAGACTGAATCAGATCCCAAAAAAAGCTCAGCAATAATAAGATGGACAATTCTAATTATAAAAACGCTAAATTGTAATTTGCAGCTACATTTAGTTTGGGCTGTTACAGTTATCCACTCTCTGTGAATACAGTGCACTAATTTGAGGAAGGGGAAGGACACTATTTAGAGATGTATAACTCTCTAAAGCTTTTATAAAGTATGATAGAAAAAAAAGAAGCAACATGTTTTCTGATTGGTTTAAATTCTTGAAATCTGGTATAGACATATCACTTGCATCACTTTTATAAAAGTGCTACTTCCTTTAACTACAACTTTTTTTATCGTGCACATGTGTGAGCATGTGTGCCTGTCTGGTATGTTTTGTTTACCATTTCATTTACATATCTCGTTTTTATTGCTTGTTTATATTCCATGAGTGTTAACAGAACCAAACATTACACTTTATTTAGGATCAAAAACAGAAACCTATTATGGGTGGACAGAGCCAGCACCACGGTCAGTGTTAAGTAAATAATAGTCAGTTAAGTAGTTCTTAGCTTTCAGAAAGGTGCTGACAAAGGCTCGCTGCTGACCTGTCCTGCAGCACAGGGTGTGTTAGCTTATAAGAATGCAACCAGCACATGCTGATGGTGCAGAATACTGATTGACTGTCCATGCGTTACCTCCTCCTCTACAGCAGAAGCAGACTCTCTGTCTGCCAGCCGGGTCCGACAGGGGAAAGCTCTTAGGACTGTCAGCACTGAAATACACCGACCACAGAGAGAGAAAACGCTGGGGTTAAAGACAACTTCACCTTCTCTAAGTATATTTCTTCCAATTACTTTTAAATCTTACTCACGTTGTGTATTTGTATCCCATCGTCCTCCGAGGTATCCCACCACCTCGCTGGTGGTCAGGTGACAGTGGAAGTCCTGAAGAGGATAGAAAGAAAAGTAAGTTGATATTTTTACAATCCTTTCAATAACCTTTAATTCATTTGAATATGTTTTATTCACACTGTATGTAATTGCATTGATATTTTAAAAGTTCCCTTAAAAAAAGGTAACTTTGTGATTTTAACGTTTGCATTCTATTAACATGCACAGAAACCTGCATAACACCTTAAAAAGCATAATAGTGCCCCTTCATTTAAAGAATTGCATACTGGCATGATGTTTACAGTATCCCATGTTTATATTTGGTAGTAAAATGTATAGTGTATACTAACTTATTCTGTATATTTTATGTTTATTCTATAGATATTCAATAGCAGGGTATATGCAGGAATCCTGAAGTCAAATGTAATACCTTTTTAAGACCTTTTTTAAGACCCTTTCCATACATTTTAAGACCTCATCGCCACTTGGAGTTTTTACCGGTTACCTTGGCGACACACTTTCCCTCACATTGACTATATACAGTATTGATTGTCCTTCCTCCTTATCTTCCAACCATTTGGACACAAACTTGCATTTCCCCAAAACGATGTTGTTTAACAACCGGCGTAAACGGGCCTTCGCGCGCCATCGAGCTATAAAGGAATGGAACTCATTGCCAAACTACCTGGCTGAAATAGAGTCCAGAGCCGAGAAGAGATTGAAGGGCCATCTACGAATGACCAAGTACCCTTGTGAGCTGTGAACCCTAATATAATTTGATCCCATGCTTTGTACTGGTGGGTGTCTAGTGCACTCATCCATGGCTGAGATTGATATTGAAAGTGGATGAGATTGTTGATGATGTTGAATTGTTGATGAGATTGGTGTTGTATGATGTCAGGAATTATGTCTTGAATGTTGTTGTATTGTTTTAAGGGTCGGACCCCAGGAAGAGTAGCTTTTGTCAAGAGCAAAAGCTACTGGGGATCTTTAATAAACATAATCAAGCAGTGAGCGGGCGATGTCCTGTTCAGATGACGTCAAATCCAACGGGATGCCAGAAATAAACTCTACACTACACACCTACGCAATGATTACATTCAGGCACACTGTAGAATACAACCTCTCTGGACAATTTATATACTTATTGAAAACAAGCTACAAAATGTCATACCTTGGAAAATGCAGTTTCATACTTTTTAATAGCCTTAATTTTCACTAAATTGATTGATCAACTTTTGATACTTTTTAAGACCCCGCGGACACCCTGGATAGGTAATTATCTTTCTACTGTTGATCAATTAAATCAACACTGTCGTATGGTTGTGACTCACCATTAGCAGCAGAACATTACTGGACACGGCTACATTGAAAGGCTGGAATCTGTTGATGGCAGAGAAGGCCGACAGCTCCACGAGTGTGTGTGAATCTCTGAGGATAAAAGTTACAGTCCATCACACTTAGAGTCACACGAAAATACATTAATATTTCAGGATAAAAGTCAGTACCTGGCAGCGTCTCTGGTGCCCAAGGTGCAATATCTGACAGGAATCCTCTCTCGGTCGGTTCTCCGAGAAACCATCAGGTCTGTAGCAGGGAAGATACATATTTATTTTCCAGTTTGTTGAAAATACAGAGCGCTGTGAAACTAGTTTTAAAAGAAGGGAATCGTACCGTTTAGTCCAGGTTTGTTGTTCTTGTTCTTCTCATCTGCCTGCAAAGCTGTCTTCCCTTCCTCTTCGTCCTCGTCATCGTCCTCCTCACTCACAAGGCTCTGAAATCACACAAAATGAACACAATTTGTGCCATATGATAATTTAAATACAGTGATATAATATATATTGATTACAATGGGAAACACTAACTGTTCCCGTAGATTGGTTTTAACTTGTTACAAGAAAAGGAAAGCATTGTAGAAAGACATGACTAGGGATTCACTATGAAATTGGCACATCAAGGGTATTGACGGATTTAAATTAATATTAGCATTGGCAAGAAATCTCAACTTGAATCTATATTGAAGGAAAATAAAATGACTAAATGTTCTCACCATGTCTGCGCTGGGCTGGTACTTGTGCAGCCAGGTGGTTTTGTACTGGACCAGCTTCTGGCCCCGGTAGCGGACGGACGCCCAGCCGCAGCCCGACTTCTTGGCCGGGTTCACCAGACGTTTGCAGTGTGTGGCCCAGGCGCTGGGGGAGTTAAAAATCTGGCCGGTCTCCACCCATCTGATTTTCCCATCATTCAACAGGTCTCCTACAAAGTTCTTACCCTGAAGGAAGCGGAGAAGAGAGACAGTTTAAATGTATGTGGGTTTGCTCCTGGAAAGCCTCTGCTCAGTGCACTTCAGTCATGGCTCTGTGAAATGCCAACACTCGCATATTATATATTTATATAGTACATATTTCCATGACACACTGCACATCTTTTTATTCCACATAACCACATATTTATATATTATTACAGTATATATTTCTATCATACAGGGTTTCATTTTTCTTTCTTTATCTTCTTCTGTTATGTATATATTTTTTTCTTATTCCTTCAATTTACTTTCACTTTACTTGGCCATTACATTTAGTAACATTACATTATTTATCTGCCGCTTTCATCCAGAAAAACTAACATACACTTGATACCATGGACATGTCTACGAGAGCAATTTGGGGTTAAGTATCTTGACCAATGACACTCCGACATGTTGGCTGCAGGGTCGGGGTTCGAACCTCTGACCTTTGGATTTGAAGGTGCCCACTTTCAGCCTGGCACCAGCCACTCTAAATTCATTTCACTTTGTTTTATTATATGCAAAGTATATTGTATGTTGCATTATTGAAGGAGCCTTGGACTTCAGGTTTGGTTAACTACACTTTTGCTTTTATGCACATTACAAAAAAGCCTTTGAATCATTACCAGATAATTATCATCAGGTAGCTTTAGTGCAACTTTAAATGACCTTGCACAATTAATGAATAACAACATTGCAAATGAGCCCAGATGTTCTGTGTGTTACCAGGTAGTGGATGGCCAGCACGCCGTCCCCCGGCTCCACCAGCCCGTCCTTCAGCAGCACTCTCAGGGTGATGCCTCTCCGGGTCAGTAGGGAGCCCCGGCCCGAGCTGGACCTCAGGTCTGCCTCCTCCCCCCCACTCAGCTCCTCCTCATCCTCCTCTCCTCCGTCCTCCACCACCTGTGGAGAGCTGGGTGGCTCTGAGTCTGAGGACACACACACAAACACACACACATGGATCATAATGTGCCCAGGTTTGCTGGAGTAATATGGGTTTGATGCTCATCTTAAAAATAAAATGCTATTGTTTTTTCATCAAACAGCCTCTTGTGAAAGGTCATTTCACTCAGTTGTTGATATAGCCAAACACCTGGCCACCAGCTAAACATCTGTAAACTGTAACAAAGTTACATCAGGAACAAAGCCAATGCAAATGGCCATTCTTTTTTAATTATAATGACTTTATAATGAAAGCTCCACTGTAATGGCAGCCAGCATCATTCATAATTGCAGCATGCTAAATTGATAGCTATCATGGTGAAAGGGTCTAAAGGGGCCACAATAGGCTAAAGATAATCCAAATTGGCATTTGTTATTAATTACAGCTAAACTCTGCGGTTGGCCTTTTGTTTCCACCTCCCATTAGGGCATGTCTCTTTCTCTCTCTCTCCCTCTCTCCCCGCAGGAAGAGGCCTCTTTTAATTTCCCTCAGAATTACAATTACATTCATTTTTCTCACCCATATCTCAGAAAGCGTCGGAGAGCGTCTTTTAATCCAACTCGGGGAAACGCTGCTTCTTTTCCGGGCACTTGCAAAGGGTTTGATCTCCGGGCAGATTTCACAGATATAGGCTACACTTCGCCACACTAGCTCCGACCGGCTATTATTCAAAAACATAAAATGAAGGCGTCTGAGGCTCTGCAGTGTAGTTTCCTTGTTGTGTTGCTTTAATGTCAGTTCCCCTCCCCTTTCTTTCTCCCTCTCCCCGTCCTTGTCACTCTCCTGTCGTGCCATGCCGGTCCGTCTGCCATTATTCAAACATTCATAAGACTTAAAAACACTACACGCTTATTATTAATGTAAAAACAGTCTGTTTTGGTGGTGGGAAATGTCTTAATGGGATTACAATGCAGAACAATAGCAGCGAGGATCGGACAGATGAATTGTCGCTCGGTGCTCGTGAGCCATTTGGCATTTAGTGCAGATTAAAAGTACATCCTGGAGATTATAGTGTCTTTATATACAAGAAACGCAACACTTTGGCTGAGGAGGAGGATGGTGGTGTGTGGTGTTATTTTACCACATCGGTACTTTACTGTGTTACACTGTGGGTTTCTTCACTACACCGAGATGAGCCTTCTTTATCTCCGAGAAAGAGACGCATTTACCGGGGAGCAGCCTCCGGAGGGCAGCAAACCTCCAGCAGCGTCTGTGAGGCATTTTGTGGTGTAAAGTAACTAAGTACATTTACTCAAATTACTTAAGTGCAGTTTTGCGAGACTTGTGCTTTACTTGAGTATGTAAATGTTCTGCCACAGTAAATAGTGTACTTTTACTCCACTACATTTATTTTATACCTTTAGTTACTTTGCAGATTTGTAATAATAATGTGAAATATAATCAACACTTAATTTCCTTTTTATCAAATCAAATCAAGTTTGATTTATATAGCACATTTATAAACTATTTTTGGTCGAGCCAAAGTGCTGTACGTATAATAAAAATAGCCTACAGTAGAGACACTTTACAGCAAATACAACAGCACAGATTATTCAGAATATCAGTATGAGAAAAACGACACCCTCTGTCCTTAGACCCTCACATCGTACAAGGAAACACTTCCAGAGAAAACCCACAGTTTAAGGGGGAAATGGGAGAAACCTCAGGGAGAGGCAGAGAGCAACAGAGGAGGGATCCCTCTCCCAGGACGGACAGACGTGCAATAGATGCCGTGTGTAAATCGAAGAGATAATACATGTTACAGCATATAGACCGAATGTTAGGAAATGCATGTGTCTGTAATAAGAAGATGAATCCACGAGGATGTCCGCTACAATCTTGTGGAAGCCATCAGGGAAGCAGCATGACGAGACCCAAGGCAGGACCGCAGAGACCAACACACTCTCACTCCCTAAGCGTCCAATAGCGACGTTTGGTCAGTGTCCGTGGCGTCCAATTTTGACGCTCCTAGTCTCCTTCAGCGTCATAAAGGGACGCAAATAGCTTTCAACTGATTGCAATGTATTCCCACCTGCGTCGGGATTTGACGCTCATGGAAGCACGGCATTCGTTTATGCCGGCTGCCCTTAAAGGCAATGTGAGCATCGATTCCCATTGGATAACGGAGAATTTTACACCCGGAAGTAAGTACTCCTCTTACTGTCGATTGATTTTACAGTGATATCTGCACTACTCATCGACTAAAAAAACACCAGATTATCCGTGTTAATTACACAACATTGATTGGTTTAAATTGTGTGCAATGCTTTTGTATTTTTCCCCTTCGATTCGGAGAAACAAATATGTTTTCTGAGTAAAGGATGGCAGAAGACACTACACTACCCAGAATCCCCAGCTATCGTTTGGCCTACACCATGTGCTCTGTTTGACAAACCCCGTTTTTTTCACCATTCATTCGGATGGCTGGCGCCTATGTCACGTGATCTTCAAATTTCTCCCTGCAGAAAAAGAAAACATGGCCGAAATTCGTTTTATTCTTGGTGTAAAATGCCTATTTTAAAGTTAGTTTGGCCATTAAAATGCGTTTTGATGTCATTTGATTCGAGAAATATGAGTTGTTATTTCAGATTATGTGTGCAGTGGATGTACATGATCTTTAGTTTGCTAGTTATTACGAAGATCACTTCAGGAAATCGCGACGTTTTCATTGTTACCAAGGTGGTTGCTAGGGACGCTGCTATCGATATTATTTCTGTTATGTTGTGTAACTGTTTAATGGTGTTATCTTTATTGCTACCCCCTTCCCCGTCAATGTATAGTGTTGGTCCACAGCCTAAACATATTAGTTTAACAAAATCCGCATCTAAAGATAGCCTACGTTATTTCCCCCTGTGCAATTCCAGTCTCACATCTCAGAGCACATCGTCATTAACAAATACCGGAAACAGACCAAAATAATAATAATACCTTATTCCGAGTGTGCTTGCTTTTCTCTTTGAAAGTCATCACATAACGGCATTGTAATACACGGTTCGGCTGCATTACATATTACATATCTGCTGTAGTTCTGTATTTATAGAGCCCTGATGAGAAGACAAACATGAGGAACTGAAAACGTGACGTGGATCATAAATATATCAGCCATTAAACAACATCTTACATTTCTTTTCACACAATACGTCTCCTTGCAGTATCAATACTAATTCGGCTCACTTTTATATTTGATCCAATTGGTAGATAGGCTGTATTTACACCATAAAGGTGCACAGCTGATATCAAGGGACACCTGGTGGTTAAAGCATGTTATTGAATTTCAATATTTTTATTATTAGATATTAATACGATCCCTATAAAGTATATTCATTACTCGTTATTCTCTACTAATTGTTAATTAAAGACTGTATGTAATGACTATTTTGCACATCCCGTTCAAGATTTCAAGATTTTCTAAGGTTTATTTACATATCATATAGGCCTACACAACTGTGGTGTAGTTCTGCACTGAATGAAAAACTTGGGTTGCAGGTTCCTCAATAGTGCATTACAAGACATCTATCAATATTTGTGCATACCTCCAGCAATGTTAACTATGTTGAAGCACTTATTTTAACTGATATTATACATAATGTATTGCTCTTATAAGATGTATGTAGATATTTCATCTCCGGCCTTGTCAGGTATTGAACAATCAATAAATAAAGAACACAGAATTGTTGAATATAAAACACAGAATTTATGTGATTATACTAAATGGTTTACAAATAAACACCACTGCATATTTAACTGTTACACATGCTGATGTAACGCAAATGTTCCAACTTGGGATCAATAAAGTATATCTTATCTTAAGCTGATCGATGGCTACTGCCATATTTGCAAAATGTGCCTCTGAACCTTGACAAGTGCATGTTTCAGGCTTATCAATTAATGTAATGTAATGTTATCACAGGGGTCACACACATAAGACCAGCTGTTAAATAAAGCTCTTCTGACCTTAGCTGGCATGTGGGTATATATATTAATATTACTGCCCATTATGGGCACAAGCCATTTTCACCCATTTATTAATTATATGTTTTAAATGTGAGTGTTTCCTGTCCCCTAAACCTCCAGGGATGTACACAGTTTAATACTGGCAACTTCTTATTATGGGAAATACGAAAACGTCTTTTAAAACTACAACTCCCAGTAGAGACGTGCCATAGAGAACAAGTTGCGAAACAGAATAGCCAGCATGTGTAGTTCTGGGGACGGGGTGGGGGAGGGGGGACGCGGTGGACCCGTTCAAATCCAGTTTTGGACAGTCTGCCGTGGTTCCATCCCATTTCAAGTGCTGTTCGAGAATCGGCTTAACCCTCGGAGCACACTCTCCAATCACAGAGCTTGAGGACTATCACGGGGTTTGTCAAGAGCACATGGTGTAGTCCAAACGATAGCTGGGGATTCTGGGTAGTGTAGTGTCTTCTGCCATCCTTTACTCCTGGGAATGGACGCTCACATTAGGCTTGTTTGAGACAAGCAAGACCTGCGCAGACCTGCGCAGTTGCGATCAACGTCTTGCTAGTGCGTTGCATGATGGTTAGTCATTTTTGTCCGACTTGCGCTGGAGGCTCGCCCACATGAGACTTTGAAATCTCGCGGGACAAAGACGCCCGCAGCCTTGAGAGCGAGGCGAGGCGAGTTGGCGCAGTTGCTCTCCACGAGCTGCGGAAGCGAAATGCTTGATGGGAAACGGCTCGCTGGTATCTCAAGCTGAGCGCTCATTGGTGGTTTATACCACGTGCTGCTGATGAAGCTCTCCCATTGGCTGGCAACAGTTTGTTGTTGTTTTGTGTCAGTTTTACGTCGCCACATCCATTCCCATTTTTCATCATTGTTCCACAATGTTTATCATCATGAAATTAATATCTATATATTTTATACTATACTGCTTACCGTTTTCATACTTTATATATCTTAGCATATTCATACACACTGTTCATACTGCTCACAGGCTGATATCTAGTGTATTAATACACACTGTTCATACTGCTCACAGGCTGATATCTAGTGTATTAATACACACTGTTCATACTGCTCTCAGGCTGATATCTAGTGTATTAATACACACTGTTCATACTGCTCACAGGCTGATATCTAGTGTATTAATACACACTGTTCATACTGCTCACAGGCTGATATCTAGTGTATTCATACCCACTGTTCATACTGCTCTCAGGCTGATATCTAGTGTATTAATACACACTGTGCATACTGCTCTCAGGCTGATATCTAGTGTATTAATACACACTGTTCATACTGCTCACAGGCTGATATCTAGTGTATTCATACACACTGTTCATACTGCTCTCAGGCTGATATCTAGTGTATTCATACACACTGTTCACACTGCTCTCAGGCTGATATCTAGTGTATTAATACACACTGTTCATACTGCTCACAGGCTGATATCTAGTGTATTCATACACACTGTTCATACTGCTCTCAGGCTGATATCTAGTGTATTCATACACACTGTTCATACTGCTCACAGGCTGATATCTATTGTATTCATACCCCACTGTTTATTCATCATTCAATTCATTCTATATGTTATTCTGTAGATTGTGTACATTACTTTCCACTTCACTGCTTGTTGCACCTGGTTAGAAGCTAAACTGCATTTCGTTGTCTCAGTACCTGTAATATGTGCAATAACAATAAAGTTGAATCTAATCTTGAGCAGGAACAAATGTATTTACTTAGTACATATCTGACATTAACGATTAAACACATGTGTGCATTCTTTATAAATTCAAACCGAGTCAAGCCGACTCCGGAGGTGGCGGTATGCACCTTCAAGCTGTTTGCAATCCGCCCAAAAACCGAGAGAAGAAGAAAAAGATGAAGAAGCCGACTCCGAGCTGTCCGACTTCAGGCGAGCTTTTTGAGACCTCCCCCGGCTGCGATCGGCTACTCTCGTCTACTTTCGAGGCGAGCCGCAACGCGTCTCAAACAAGCCTATTACCTTTAAGGGCAGCCGACATAAACGAATGCCGTGCTTCCATGAGCGTCAAATCCCGACGCAGATGGGAATACATTGCAATCAGTTGAAAGCTATTTGCGTCCCTTTATGACGCTGAAGGAGCCTAGGAGCGTCACAATTGTACGCCACGGACACTGACCAAACGTCGCTATTGGACGCTTAGGGAGTGAGAGTGTGTTGCAGAGACAAGTTCAGCCACGACCCGAAGTCCACGACTTTACTTTATACTGTACTTCTGCTCTACTACATTTTGGAAGCCCATACTTTTTACTTCTAGACATTTATCTGTCATCTTTAATTAATCGTGACTTGTCAGATTATTCAAATGTAAATCAATTTACACATTGACATAATTTAAGATGATCCAGGAGCAGTATTATAATTAGCTTCACCTCCTCTAGCTGTGATATATAGATTAATACATAAATAATCATAATCTAATAATTGTATTATGAATGGAATCAAAGTTAATTATATAATTCTGAAATGGGCCATTACCCTTAACGAGTACTTTTTGAACGAAAGTATATTTTGATGCTAATACTTTTGTACTTTTACTTAAGTACAAGTACAACATAAAGTATACTGAAATTCTGTATACACTTTGATGTACTTCCACACAAGAGAATGGCAGACTGCAGCTTTACCGACACATAACATTTATTAAGGGACTGTCTATTCTCAGCTATATGGGTGATAAGCCTTCACTGTACATCTTTATTCGAAACAAATTAAGGGATTACTGTTACACAATTTGCATCTATGTAAATGGTAATTCACCCATATTTATGTTTGCATAATGTGGCTGACAGCTTCCTTTAAAGAGCTGAATCCACAAAAATAGATCATTATTAGTACTTTAAACATTAAGGACTGCCTGCCAGAAGATGGAGACATCTTCCAGTAAGTGTGTTTGTCTGTGTCTAACCTGCTAAAGTATCTCCTGGTATTTTAGCTATTTCAAGCATATGTGGCATTGTTAACTTAGTCTTCCGCAAGGCATGTATAACCTCCACATGAACTGACAGCTAATAACGATAATTCCTAGAAATGCATGCTGTCATACAATGCCTTCATTGATGCCTGCATTGTATATTATGTAGGTATTTAACATCAACATTGTGTTAGATCTGGATTGGTGTTTATGTGTCTTACTTTGACGCTGTAGAGGCGACACTGTTTTTGCATCGTTCCTGTGGCTCTTTGCTATGAATCATCTCTACAGTTCTAACACTGTTGCACACCTTATACATTTTCCTAGGGTAATTCAGCGTTAATTCAGTATTGCTACACATCACGTAAAAATATGTAAAATCCTCTGCTGCAAACAATCATCACCTGAAACATCGGAGATGAGGCCATATGATACTGTATTCTTAAGGGCCCGTTTATGCTCATTTTCAGGTTCATATTTGTATGTTGTGCCTCTTACTGCGACATGTTTACTTTCTTTAATGTTCAGAAATGTTTATTTTTGTCATGCTGCCTGTGCTGCAGTACCTCTTTTCACCCTCTGTCTGAAACCAGAGCCCAGTCTGCTCTGATTTGTTAGCTGTCTTGTGATTGGTCCACCGCTTAGAGACGTCCCGGTCATTAGCCTATCACGTACAATGTGATGTAGCGTTAGCCAATAGAAGCGCGTTTGTAACATGTTGATGTCACTATGTTACAGAAGTAAAAAAAGGAGTCCAATGGAGTCCACACAAACCAGCAAAGGGAAACCCCAAAACAGCATTTAAGGGCTCACACACAAATTCAGATAACTCAGAATGCATGCCCAATTTATTTTTAATGACACAAGCTTGTATAAAAGGGTTATCATAAAACTACACATGAGCTTTTACATTGTTTAAAATAGTTAAAAAAGTATAAAATATTTTAATAAAATGTTACATTACACGTTTATATCTTTCCTCGTGAAGTTTGATATTAAACAGTACATTAAGTGACCTCTCTATCCTCCTCCACCCTTTCTCTAGTGACTTAAATGCCAGCCTAAATTGTAATTAATAATTAACTCCAGTTATTTATAAGCAAGAGCAGACTTGTCCCGCCCTGTTTTGTGCTAGAACAAAGGCTCTTTGAGACTCGAACTATCACAAACTCTAAATATTACGTAGGAAACACACACCTTCCTTCACCCTAAAAGCCTTTTACAGTAGCAGGTACAGTATGAATCCTATTGCTGACTTCCCCAACTTGAGACGTTCACAAAAATGTTATTCAATAAATCAAAGGCAAATGTTAAACAGATGTTATCAGTATTTTATGATATGATTCATGTCACATGGAAAGCTTGGCCACGTTTAATTAAATGCACTCAATGTTACACTGTCAATAGCTATAATTATACTCACAAGAGTCATGAATTACAGAGAATATGCTGTTTGCAAACCCTTTGTTCATTTCCTCTTTGCCAAAGTTCCCAGAGGAAACCCAAACTAATCTGTGACGTAGTAAGGACGGATCACCACCTGGTAGGAGAACTGGTCTGAGCGGCATGGATAGACTTGGTCAGCGCTTCTTGGGACAGATACGAAGTTCTCCCCATCAGCGTTAGCAAATTCAAGAACGTGGATCACATACGTCCCTTCACACAGAACAATAAGCTTATTGCTGTACTGAAACTTTCCCTGCAAACTTCGGGGTACATTTCGGTTCTCTTCAATCTTCACACTCACAGCCGGCAAAGTGGGGCAAGTGACCCCATCCCTAGAGCATTCTGCATGACTGATATAAACCCTTGTTTTCCAGAGCATGATGTTAGAAGTGAATAAGTGACTGTTATGAATAGGTGATCGGATCTTAATTGTGAGGCTATTGAGTGACACGCCATGACGATTGAAGAAACCAAAGTCCTTGTAAATGTTGACTTTGTGGTGGTTAAAGGTTGTGCTCCACGGATTGTCGGTGTAAATCCTGGGAGTGTAGAATTCTTTGTCTTTCTTCAATTCAGGGAGCAATGTTTTTAAGGACAGTGTATTGAAATAATACCCCTTCTTCTTCATGGCATCGTACTGGGACCCATTAAGTTTGTACAAGTCCTCAGCTTGTATCAGGGGGAAACGGATGAGCTTCAGAAGTGCCTCAGGGATAGTAGGGTTACCTTTGGCTGCCGCCCATCTCTCCACTCCATTCAGGATGACGTTTTCATTAGGCACCACAAGGTCTGAGCGAGACAGAAGAGCTTTGACCAGAGCAAATGAAAGATTTGTCCAGGCTGGGGATTGGATCAGAGCCTCACAGTTCCACGCCAGGTAGCGAATGCAAACTTCCTGTAGTGCCTCATCACCTATATGAACTGCATACTCATAGAAAGAGTTTTGACTCTGGAAGGTGGGATCCTCTGTGAGAAAAAGTCTGGAAATATTTGCTACCTCATTCTGTACTTCTGTCAGACCCCAGTCTTGTGCCATCCTGAGAATGCAAGGGGCCGTGGATCGTGTAAATTTGATCTTTTTTGTGTAGAAATATCTGCAATGTGAAACATCTGCATTAGCAAGGTTCAGGTGTTTCTTACTTAGTGCACATGAAACGCAAGAGATATCAAATAATCAAAGCAAGTCTCTTAAGTCATTCGATTGGACAGTTCACTTCTTCCTGCATTTTACTTGCAACAATATGTCACCTGCACTAATTTATTTATTTTAACGTCTTAAACATATCGTGTATATACTTAAGACCTTAAAGTACCCCCCCCCCCCCCCCTCTTTACTTTGGTGTCCCCACATAAAATGAAATACATAAATCATCACCAAACTTTATCAAACAACCTTTTAAGCTTTGAAAAATGTCTCAGACTACTGGTTAAGATAAATAACTGCAGTGAATTTACATCATCTAGGGCAGGGGTGTCAAACTCAATTTCATCTCAGGGCCACATCAGCATCATGGTCGCACTCAAAGGGCCGGTTTTATATACATACAAAAAATACATATATAAATATTTAATATATTTAAAAGAATGTATTATATTACATTATTGCCGTCTGCATTGGATTATTATCGGATAGGGTAATAACTTAAGTCTCTTCAGTGAGAATGTCACAAAATGATTTAAAAAGAAAAGCCAAATTCTGGAAAAAAGTCAAAATAAAATAACTGACATTTTGAAAAAAAAGTCAGATTCTGAGAAGAAAAGTCAAACTTGAGATGCATTGTAGGACATGTAGTTTATGGGCAACGTGCTTCTGTAAAGTAGCATGTAACCGTATAGTAAACATATTATATTCTTTGCAGGCTCTTGTGGGGCCACATTAAATGAAGTCACGGGCCGGATTTGGCCCCCGGGCCTTGAGTTTGACACCCCTGATCTAGGGGCTACCCTAGATCAGGAACACCAAAGGTATTACAAAGTTGACTAAAACACTCGGGATATCATAAGGTCTTGATGATAAAACACAATATTTATGATTAATGAAAGTAGTAAATCGTTCAGATTTGACCTGAACACGACAGGAAGGTTAACAAAAACTACAAAGTGTATAGTGCAAAGGAAAGCCTTTGAATCCTTGACCACGTCAGGATGCAGTTTAAAGTCACATGTTTTGGTTTACCTGATAAAGGTTTTGGCGTGCTCACTGCAGTTAGAGGTAGTATCAATGCTGAGGTGTCTGAAGTCCTGCCGTGAGTTCAGAGAGAGGATGAGGCTGTGAGCACAGATTGTCTCAGAGGTGTTGTTGTGCACCAGCACTGGGATGTTCACGTCACAGTCACGTCTGCTGTCAAACAGCTGCCCCAGCTGATGGGAGAGGCTCGTGCTGTGGTCCAAATCATATTCAGGGCTCAGATTGCTGTTGATCTGTTCTGGGTTTGATAGATACATATATGGGTTAGTGAGTGAGAGAAACTGACATGTCACTTTTTTTATAGTTTTGCATAAACATTTGTTGCCTTACCTTTTTGGCACCGAACACCAGCATGTCTGGAGGGACCACAGTGAGAGAAGGAGCCATCAACAGATTTACATTGAAGCAGGCTCGTCTCTGATCCGTCACAGAGTACATTGTTCAACAAGACTGTACCTTCCCCTAACACAAAAGCAATAAAAACAGGTTAAACATTGAAGTCCAGATCCTTTCCTTAAGTAGAAGTATTAAAACACGGTGAAAGTACTCTGTTACATGTTGTCCTGCATTGACAATGTTACTAAGTGAAGAATGGCAGTATAATTTGGGAAACATACAATAATAAAAGCAAAGTATTAAAGTATTAAGAGCAAATAAGTCAATTCAGAAATATGTACTGTGACTGTTATTTCTCCATTAATTGATCTATTCATTGATCCAGCACCCAAAGGGACATTTTCAAAATGTGTTGTCATACAGACAGTTGCTCAAATAAATATATTAACATTTTTAAATAATTAATGAATTATCAGGAAAACCAGCAAATCTTCACTTTTGAGAGAGTGAGAAACATGAAATAGTTTTGATATGAAACGTGCCTTAAATAAGTTGCTCTTGTAGTCAACTTCTTCATATGTTGTCAGTGCAAAAATGTTTATTTGTAAAGTATTAAGTAACCCAAGCAGGCAGATAAATGTAGTGGAGTTGTAAGAATTGATTGAATAGAATTACTCAAGGAAAGGAACCTAAAGAGATTGCACTTAATTACAGAACTCGAGTAAATGTATTGTTCAAAACAACAGGTACCATGATTTCCATGTTGACATTATTTGTGTTATACAGAGGATATTTGGGTTTCAAAGTGTCAAAGGTTACCGGAGCCAAATTTAGGTGTAGTTAGAGCTTCTATTGCGCCAGGGAAATGGAGCTGGCGACACACGACATGAGCGTCATTTATGTCCCAGTAGCTATTACACACAGTCCCCCAAATTCCCTTTAGAAAGATCTCCACACGGCCGTCAGCGTTATCTTGACCACCAACCAGCCTGATAGATCCTTCCACTTGACCTAAAGAGAAAACATGATAACGTTAAGTCATCTGAGGCCAATGTTACTCCATGTGACCTGATCCAACGACACAACCCCACCCGTCGCCTCAGGTCTGCTGAAGCTAACCTACTGCAGCCCATCAGGACAAAGCTCCGGACCTGGGGTGACAGGGCCTTCGCTGCAGCCTCCCCCACACTCTGGAACTCCCTCCCCAGCCACGTCAGATCCGCCAACACTCTCACATCATTCAAACAATCCCTCAAAACTCACCTTTTCACTCTTGCCTTCAACTCCTAATCAACTAACCCTGCCCTTATTCCTCCTAGCTTAGCACTTTCTACTTTTGTTGTTATTTTTGTTTTACTTGCTTGTAAGCACTTTGAGCACCAGGAAAAGCGCTTTATAAATGTAATGTATTATTATTATTATTATAAAAAAAAATAAAAAAATACAATGTTAGCAATGTCTGCTTAATTTAATTCTATGAGCTGAGGGTTTGCTTTGCTCTCAATCCTTAAATAATCTCAATGTTTCATGTAGAAGTTATGTAATTTATGGATCAACAGTGTTAACTAGGTTTGGCTTTCATTTCTTTTTTTATTCTTTTAATATATTTTGGGCCAGAGAGTCCCTTTATTTGAGATGTAGAAAAAAGCACAAAGCCAAACAAGATGGGTAAATAACAAAAAGGTTACTGTCCTAAAAGTATAGTGCACTAGTCAAAGTCCAGATCTAAATCTCATCGAGAATCTGGGGCACAGTTTGAAAGCTGCCGTCCACAAACATCATCCAACCAACCTGAACAACCTGGAACAAATCTGCAAAGAAACACAAGCAGAAATCCCTCCTAACAGTCGCCAAGCTGGAAGATACTTTCCCAAAAAGACAGCAAATGGTGGCTCTACGCATACTAATGCATAGGGATTGTATACTTATGCAAGCAACACTTTTTAGTTTTTGTATTCTCTTTTAAAGATCTGCTGATGGATGATTAATTCAATATATACTGTTAACGCATAAAGGTGTGCTATTAAAACACTGACTATACTGACTGGAACATGTACATTGTGTAATCCAGTCAAATCTGATACGTTCCCCTGTACTGCTACGTCCCCCCCGGTTTGCCTTGAAGCAGCCTCTTTTTTTCTGTAGGTTTATGTCACTTGACCTGCCCACTACGCAACTGAAATAAACATTTAGTTTTCTCGAAGATAAGATTGTTATCTGGGCTAAATGTATCTAATTTGGCAAACTTTGCTTGAATATAAACAGCACCATATCTTCAGAAGTTAAGAGCAGTTTACTCACCAGCAGACAAGCTTACGCTCAGGGAAAGAAAGTAGAATAATAGCAAAGTATTTTCTTTCATCTTTAGTCTGGAAAGATATAAGGAAGGAACATTACTAAATTCTGTATTCAAAACATTTTTCAGGACATTTTTCGTTCACAAAAGTCTCTTTACACCCAGAGATAAGATTTTCGATTATATTTTACAGCCCGTTTTAGGATTTTAAAAAGTCTTATGAAGCCAGATATATCACTACAGAGCCAGAAGTATAGAAACAACGTTTTTGTAACAGTGTTGGTTCTAAAAGGAAAACCGTTATATGATGGCTTAATACACACAACATGCAAATATAATTTTGCTATCTATGTCATGACAGAAATGTTGCATATAATGACAAAGTGTCCTTAATTTGATCCTATGTGTCTGTATACTTCCAAAAATGTGGATGCGATAAGTATATTCTGGTAAAAGTATACATTAATTTACCAGAACTCAAAATGAATTGAAGAAAGTCTGCTGATTGAAGAAAGAATAATAAAACTGAATTTTACAAATGGTCTGTAGTTACTTTCCAGGAATAACCCCTCCCACTAAAGGGGTGTTTCCAAGAAATGTCTTTGAAGTCCACATTTTATTTCTACATTGTAAGAATATAAATACCTTTAATAAAAACGTTTTAAATACTCAAGTAAAGTACAATTATATCAAAAATAGCAGTGGTGGAAAGTAATTATTTACTCAAGTATTGTACATTACTTGTTTAACATACAATTTACTTGAGTATACGTTATACTTGATGATATGGTATAATCATGGGTATAATGCTGTACTGTTAATCCGCTCAGTATTTCTAGTATCTACATTTGGTACAAATGGACCAGCTACTTTAGAAGTAAACTTACAAAATAATCATCCATCATTGGAAGCCTTGCAGTTGGTAATCCTTTGTACCATGATTGTTTATCGATCTGCCAGCAGTGTGTTTTTCTGCTGAATAATGACCTACATGTGATTATTGATGGTTCAAATGTGCAGTGCTACTGTACATAAGCCGAAATAGATTATTTCATTCTTTAGATACATACTCTTGGCGGACTTGACGCAAGTATTCTGTCTCTGTTATACTGTTGCACAACAAAATAATATGTACTTCAATAAACAGTGTGTCTGTGGTTCTACTTTGCTATTTCCTAATGCCTGGAGTGTTTAAGGTTTCAGATCCATGACACAACACTAAAATCCCCTTACACAACCAAAAACAAGATAATATAATAATAACCATAATAATATAATACTGTGTATATACCTACTGTGATCCATTCTACACAACCAGTCGTGGAGTGTAAAATACAGTGTAAAATACTCTGTTACAAGTGATAGTCCTTCATTTAAAACCTTACTTAGGTAAAAGTAGAGAAGTATTATCAGCTACATGTATTTTAAGTAACAAAAGTAAAAGTACTTATTGTTGCAATGTCCCATTTCAGAATGAGTACAAATATGTCAAAAAAAGTACTTAAGTATAATACTTGAGTACATGTAGGCTACTTTCCACCACTGGATATTTGCCTCAAATGTAGTAGAGCTAGTACAAGTATAGGAAGCATAGAAGTATACAATGAAAATACTCAAGTGAAGTAGCCTACTATTATGTCAACAATAGTTGACATACAATACTTGAGTGAATGTAGGCTTCTTAGTTACTTTACACCATTGATATTGTCCTCTAAAATGTTGTGGAGAAGAAGTATAGCAAGCATAGAAGCTACTCAAGTAAAGTACTAGGCCTATGTCAAAATCGAACTTAAGTAGGCCTATGGTGATTGAGTTACCACAGTTTATACATCCATGGTTACCACAGATTGTGTGGGGGCGGGGCGTCGCCATGCAACCGTCAACTAACTGTAAACGCAGTAGATTTAAGTGGAGGAAAAAAGGCATAACGAAAATGCAAACAAATACAATTTTACCATGATTCAGTTTATCTTTTGCTTTTATAAGAAAGCTGGTTATGCCTGGTTCTGATTCTTATAAATAAAATAATCTTAGAAAAAACGTTATTCCGCCAAAACGAACAGGAGTGAAGGCAGGATGTCAACACCGGAGGAAGAAGAGGCGAACATCGGTAAAGTGCTCACTTTTCTCCGGGAGTGGGACCGAGGTGACGGCAGGGTCCGCGGCCGCATGTTGACCGCCTTCCTGAGCCGGAACCCCGGGAGGAGGCTCTGTGATGTGGAGCTGCAGCTCGCTCAGGTCTCCAGCCTCTTCCTGGCCCGGATCACCACCTGGACCAAACTCACGTATCCTCTCTCTGTGTATTTATTATATGTTCAAGGCAAGGCAAGGCAAGTTTATTTATATAGCACTTTTCAACACAAGGCAATTCAAAGTGATTTACAAAAAATGAAAGACATTAAGGCTGCATGTGGACGCCTGCATGAGCCAACACAAACTATATCAAACATATTGTTTAGCATTTATCTATCAATCAATCAATCAATCAATCAATCAATCAATCAATCAATCAATCAATCAATCAATCAATCAATCATGTGTACAAACTGTAACGTCCCGTGAGACTAATGACACATTTGTGTTATTGGGCTAAATAAACTTGATTGATTCAAGGCTATATGTTTTATGCACTGCCACTGATGCTGTTAGCTTTATGTGCAGTCAAGGCTAAATAATGTTTTTGTTTAATGCTGAGCTGCATCAATTATTCATCTTACAGACAGACAAATGATCACAAACTATTTAGTTTGTGATCTATTAGTTATTTCATGGAAAACTTGTCTTTTCAGCTTCTCAAATATGGAGATTTCCTGCTTTTTTAAATCATGATAAATTGAATATCTTGTTGGTCCTGGTCTGATATAGCAAAATATTTCAGAGACATCACCTTGGACTTAGGGTTACTTGAGACATTTTTCACAATTTTATAAAAATGTTGTAAGAAATTTACGAAATTCAGGCCAAACTATTAATCAATGAATCAAGATAATAATCTGCAGATTAATCAATAATGAAAATAATTGCCTAATACACAAATGTTTTTTGTCTGTAGCTTTTTCTTATGTCTTTACTGCATACAGTAAATGCACACATTTAACTATATTGTGGCTTAACCCTCCGGTTTTCTTCGGGTCAAATCTGACCGATTTACTACTTTCATCAATCATAACTTTTTTGTTTTACATTCGATTGCATTAAGGCTTTATAATATCCTTCACAGTAGACATTTGAACATATCAAATTGCTGATCACCACTTTTATTGAATTTTGGATGATTTAGTCAACTTTGTAACAAATGACCGCCATAAAGAAAAGGAATTAGTAACCATCCGGATCAGATAAAACACACACACAAACACCCACCCACCCCCCGCAGGAGTCTACACATGTGCAGCCTCGAAATGTCTCGCTACGAAGTACGCTGGCATCGGTAGAATTCCAAGTCATTATGAAATACAAGTCTCTTGAAATAAATAAATGTGTCATTATGAAATAAAAGTCCCATAAAATAAATAAATGTGTATTTAAATGTACATGTATACATATTTATTGCCTCATTTATTTATTTCAGAATTTATTTCATAGGCATATTTACATATATATGTATTTATTTATGTATTTATTTAATTTTGGCTTAAATGGCATTCCATAGCAGCCTTCCTCGACATTGAGACACACCCACACACAGCACAGTTTGATACATGTCCCGCTCTTATGTGCCCACCCCCCCCACATGGATCACACCTGGCACACACAATACATGTTCAGTGTCTATTCTTTGTATATTTACTGCAGTTTTTCATGTATACCAGTAGTCTGATACAATATTTACAGTTTGAAAGGGTTTTAATGAAATTTGGTGATGATTAATGGTTTTTGTGTTTATATAATAGCAGTTAAAACAAGACCGGTCAAATTTGACCGCGAACACCAAAGTAAGTGGGGGAAAACAAAGACAAAAGGAAGGTTAAATCAAATAATGCATAAGTCATTCAAATGATATACTGTATAGGGTTTCTATAGGGATCATGCTGGTTTCTGTTAAGGATACCTTATTTACTAAACGGAGACATAGTCCTTCACTCAATACTCAGATACATGTTTGGGACATTCTTGGGACTGCAGCTTAAAGCAATTGGGATTTTCCTCTCTGCATCAAACCAGTGAGTGAATATGAAACGCTGTATCAATATACAAACTACTGTTTCTGTGACTCAGTCTGAAGTATTCATTTGATCCACTTTCCCTCAGTGACCAGTACCTGATGGAGTTTCTGGAGGATGGAGGAGTCCTCACTCTTCTGGACATCTTGAGCCACTCTCAGAGCAAAGAGGAGGAGAAGGTCGAGGCCCTCCGCCTTCTGCTCACTATCTCAGACGCTGGTCGCAAATACAAAGAGGTTATCTGTGAAAGCCATGGTACTCTTCATAAAGAATCACTTGAATACGAACACACTTCTTTCCACACTGCACTATAATCAGTGCATTAGATATAGCTTTATTTGTACGCTCTTTTTCACACCTGCCATGCAGATACGCTAAAAACAATTGAAAAGACAATTCTTTGTCAATGGTTAATCAATTTAGAAAAAAGTATTTTATTTTGCAATGCAGGTTATCACAACAAAATGCAGTTGTAGTTTATTATGCTAGACATAAAAAATGACAGAACAGAACAAAAACAGTAGTACTAGTGCATTCCTGAAGTATACTAGTTTACTTTGCATTAGGAGGTTTGTCACTAACCAAAGCGATGGTTAACAGTTCTCTAGGAAGTTTACTGAATGTGACATCTACAACAAAAATCAATATCCACGAAACTTTGTCCATTAAATATCATCTGGATAACTTGATCACTGTCATGGCGCTTACAGCGTTGACCTCCATTTTGTTTACAATCTTGCAGGTGTGAAAGCCATAGCAGAGTTCCTGGCTCAGTCAAACACAGATGAACCTCTAGAGGCAGCCTGGGCCCTCCTGGAGTCTCTGTCACGTGGAAACCCCAGATACCAAAACCAAGTCTACAAAGCCATGATTGCTCTCATGACGTGTTCCTCCCCGAAGGCCCAGCAGCGGGTCCTACACTCCTTACACACTGTGCAGGTAAAGTACGAGTGCACAAGACATGTATTAATGCAAGCATTGTTCTCAGACCATGTGCCCACTTACTAGTTTGCTCACTCACTTTGGCCAAATGTAAACTCTTTTTTGATGTGATCTATTCTTCTTACAGTCCAAGATGAAGACAGCCCATCACAGCATAGTAGAACCTCTGCTGGGTTTGCTCAGTTCTCTGCACCTGGAGGTTCAGGATGAAGGTAAGAATATGTAGAAAATGTTTTGTTTTGTATGCCAAATCTTGCTTTGAAATTACAAATGTATTTGGTATTCCCTGTAATAATAATAATAATAATAATTCCTTACATTTATTATACCGCTTTTCCAGTGCTCAAAGCGCTTTACAGATACACATTACACATATTTTGTTATACATGCAATGGTGTGCTGGGGCTCAAAATGGTCGGTCCTGTCATAAATGATCACCTTTATTGATTTCCTTGTTGGTCTTGCAGCTATACATCTGATTTTGGGTCTGAGGTGTTATGAAGTGAGGCCGCTGCTGCTCGACGGACTGGTGGCTCTGCTGAGGCCAACTAAAAAAAATGTGCAGCACCAGAATATGCAAGGTGACACTTTTATCTTTAAGTGTGTTTGTTTTACTATAAAAGGGACCTATCATGCAAAATGCACTTACGTCTTTTATACATAAATATGTGTCTCCGGTGTCGGTGTGTCGGGGGAGTCACGCAGCGTCAGAAAATAAAACCCTTTCTCTTTTCCTCCGTACCCAAATCTTTTAAAAACGGGTGAACAACGAGCGGATACAGATTTGCTGCCGATATGATGTCAAATCGGCGGCGGACCCACAGAAAGTTGCGATCAGAAACAATGCCTGACGTGTTTGTGGCGTGTAATATGGTCTGTGTTTACATTAGCAAGCCTCCAACCTGTACTGTAGAGCACATGTGTTTAAAAAGCAGGAAATAAAAAAAGGAACTCATCTTGTGATAAACCCGCAAGAGAAAAAGCATTTGAGCTCCATACTGTTTCAGAAATAATCTTTGATGTGGTTTAGAACAGGATGGCGTTTTATCACAGCAGAATTGAACTTTATCTCCGGTAGAATTCTGATCAGGCATTAGCTCCGCCTCCTTTTTTTTTTTTTTTTTCAAGCTAAGGACCCACAATCTGCGTTTCTCTAACAGGGCTGCAAAAGAGGGGTATGAGCAGTATGAGGCATGCAATGGGTGATCTGTTTGGTATTGTTTTGACATGTTTTGTGTATGGCCCTACAATATATTTCCAATATAGCATAATAGGTCCACTTTAAGTTTAATATATTTCCCATTTTAGGCTGGTCAGTGACAGGGAGTGTATTTTCTCAAGGACTACTCAAGTTATGCTAATAATATCACCATTTATGAAACAAATAAGTCATTTTCACAAATGAATGTGAGAATTGTATTTTATTTTGTTTATTAATATGATCCCTTCAGAGTCTGAGATTATCCAGATGACGGGATCTCTGCCTGTGTTTGTGCAACAAGCTGCTGCAGCTAAATCTATACGGTATGTAACAATCATCCATTATAACTATAACTATGGTCTTTTTCATAAAGTGGTGTTTGAAAAATTACATTATGTTTGAAAATAATGTATATTAATGGATCATTGCTTTATAGTTAGTAATAGTATTTTAATAGGATATGTATTTAATGGTGTTTAATGTGTTAAAGCTTGCTAGCTGAAGACAGTCAAGAAGTTTCTCGTGAGCTTCTCTCTCTCGGAGTGATCCAACGTCTTCTGTACGCTATGGGTAACAGGGAACACACCGATGCCCAAATACAAGCCAGTCTGGCCTTGAAGGTACATACAAGCTTTCAGGCAGACATCAATTGTATTCATTTGCTCTCTCACACACACACTTATTCTTTCTTCTCTGCGTAGCACTTTGTCCGCTCATTCCCAAATATTGAGGAACATGTGCAGAGAGGCATCGGCAGCACACTGTTTGCAGCTTTTATGGTAAGCTTTAATAACTCACTGAAATATATATTACATTATTAATATATCAGTATAAACAGATTGAATCCCTGTCTTTCTACAGAACCAAGCTGACACTTTGTACATGAATATGGACGAAACACAAGCAGAAATCCTGTTAACTAATAAGGTTAATATAACTGAAGGTAATGTTGGTATTTGTAATATGATTTTTCCTATTTTTACTCAGTTGCCTATACTATGTGATAATAATAACGTTTCCCTTGTTTTCTTGTATATTATTTTTGCATTCTAGTTTGGTATGGGGACAACTCTGAAGGCTGAAAAAAAGTGATACAGAAGTCAGGCAGATTATTAGATCATAACATTTTGATAAATATTGTTAGTATGTAATTTCAAGGCAGTTAAAGGTGGGGTATGTAATTTATTTAAGATACACTTTTTGTTATATTCCATGGAATGCTCTTAACATCCCGATAGCAATGAATATCTTAAGTGCTTTGACAATAAATACATACAAAAATGTAATCTGTGGAATCCGTGGAGCTGTAAAAAGCACGACCAAGCATCTGAGCCGGCCCGGCTAAAATAACTGGATGGCCTACCTGCCTGTCAGCCTTCCATCTGTGCACAAATTTACCTCGTGCCCTCATTGGTCATGTGCGCGTTCGTGTGTGTTGGAGGAGGGACTCTGTACGGAAGTGGCAGATTTTTTCGGCAGTGTATTTTCAAATTCTAGCGCACTCGAGCTGGTTTCTCCGAAATTACCTACCCCACCTTTAAATTCCTAATTTGCTTACTAATTGTTTTTATTATGGAATTATTAAAACATTCTTATCAAATATGACTTTTAGATGTGATTGAATGTTGAGTTGCACTATGTGATTATACATGGACAGTTTTAATACACTTCATT
Source organism: Pseudochaenichthys georgianus (assembly GCF_902827115.2). NCBI lineage: Eukaryota > Metazoa > Chordata > Actinopteri > Perciformes > Channichthyidae > Pseudochaenichthys > Pseudochaenichthys georgianus. Next base: position 5,933,477 of record NC_047506.1, on the reverse strand, counting down.
AATAAGTTTGCTTTACACACTTGATTCTCAGCTGTAATTTGGAGATTGTTTTCACTGTGTTTCTCAAAGCATTTGCAAAAATGTTTCCTTAGTTTTTTGGGGGGTGTTATTTTTAATATGCACAAATTAAAATGCCTCCTGTATGAAGGGTGAATAGTCAGAGGTGGGAGAAGTACTCAGATCTTGTACTTCAGTTGAACTACCAAAGTGTCGGAATACTCTGTTAATAGTAAAAGTTCTTTAAACAATAAAAATAAAATATTCTAATACATAAAACCTTTTAATAACAATAAATAAAATAATAGTACGAAAAAACAAATAATAAATAAATAAAATATAACAATTCAAATAAAAAAATGCAAACAAATATAATATAAACAAACAATAAATTAAGAAAGTACATAAATGAAATAATAATCATACATACAGTATAATAAAAACAATGCAATAAATAAAATAATAATACAATTTCCTAGGAAATATTATTAAAATATAATAAGAACATAAAAAAACAATAATACAAATATAATAATAATACAAAATATAATATTAAAAAACACAATCAATAATAACACAAATAAAACATCAGTAAACGACAAGGGACGGTGGGGCTGTCGGGTTGGCCAGTTTTAGAGGCACCCCCCCCTTGTTGTTTTAATATAAACATTTAAATCTTTAAATCATTTTATTTTTCTTATTTAATTGCACAACCAGACACACTTCGATAATAATTTAGATCTTGAGCCGCCCACCGGACATAGCGTCATACGCACATTGCCTCTTTACTCAAAGCGGATTGGACGAGCAGCGACTGAGTCCCTGAACGTGGCGGGAGCTAACGTGAAGTAAACATGAGTGCTGTTTCTGTTTGCAGACACATGAAATAAGTCAATACTGTACATGCGGTGGTTTGAAATGAGCAGGCTACGTTCAGCGATGACTAAAGGGAAGAGAGTCGGACTGGAGATGGTGGGAACAGCAACTCCAAAGAGGAAGAGGTCAACGACAGCTGTGAAAGAAGGTGGGATGCTCTGTTGATGCCTCACTTATTATTATGAAAGACTTATACTTGTTAGAAGACAGACACTTTGGGTTCTAACTTTATCCACTTTAATATAGTGAATATGAAACAGCTCGATGTTTGTCTGCAACATCCTGAAGTCTGCATAGAGATTTTATGGAATAACTAATTGTCTCAGTATACTATAACATGAACAGTGCACATTAAAAACAGCCACTTATTAAATATTGCCATTTAATGTGTACATTTCTACATTATTGTAGTAACCACCATATAAGAATCATTCAACTAAGTGCCTACTGAGTCCACATTAATACTTTTAAATGTCACACTTTAACCGAGAATACATTCTGAATTGTTTTTATGTATTTATAACTTTTTTAAATAGTTTTGAACAATTTATAAATTCACAAACGTAACTCATAACAAATGATACAATGATGGCTTATTTGGAGTATCCACCTAAATAATGTTAAAAATCACAATTTCATATGAAACACAAGATAAATATACAAAAGATTAAATAAAATAAAAACATCAACAAAATAACACGTATACAAATAAAACAGGAAAATTAAATTGAAACATGTTATGACTGTTTGTATATAAAGAAAAGGCAAACACATATATAAAACAACAGATACATGGTCTTTCATTTATTTTTTGAAGCATTTTATATTAAGCATTACCTTAAAACGTACTCATGAACCAGGACAGTGGTCCTCGTCCTTTTCCGTCAAGGACCCCTTAAATTGAATATTAGATCACAGAAATCCATTTGATAAGATTTTGTCTAAAGGACTCGTGATTTTGGTTGTTAGGCATAATTGAGAGCAGAGCTATATACTGTAGGTGAGGATATAACTTTTACAAAGTATAACAAAATAGACACTGCTGACATATATATTGAACCAAATAGTGAAATTAAACTATTCCCTTGGGGGTCCTGGAGTGAGTGTCAAAGGGTCTGTTCAGAAAATCTACTCTTTTGACGTTTTCTCTGCATATTTGAACAACTCTGGGATTTGTATCAATATCTCATTTAACATCAGTGTAATGTACCTTGTTGTTAAAAGTCTGATTTGACTGAATTATGTTTTTGGTCTTCCAGAGAAATCCACAGACCCCTCCTCTCCTCACTCCACGTTCCACACGTTCCCTGACCCTGCAGATGTTGAGCGGCTGCGCTCTCAGCTGCTCTGCTGGTACGACCAGGAGCAGAGAGAGCTGCCCTGGAGGACTCTGGTAAAGAGACACCTTCTTTCACTGGTGGACAAGAAATGTAGTATTTTAGTTCACAAAGTTCATGTATATGGTTTTTGTTGTATCATTAAGACCCTGGGAAGTGCTGTGGTCAGTTTGGTTCAGACATGTGTTTACTTAACGTTCATGAAAGCTACTTTTTTATTTTCACCATATTGCTTTTATCATTGAGGTTACTTGATTTTGTATTTCTTGTCTCCGTTTTTATCTTAAACTTAAATCAATATGCAAAATACTCCAAATATCATCTGTTAAATGTCCTCAATTCAACAGCATTACTTGACTTTTTCACTTGACTTATGATTATAAAATGTCCTTTTCTGTTATGCCATGGCTTTATACAATTATTCATTCAATGTAATATTCTACGAATCCCAAATATTGCAAAAACAATCCTTATATCAAGCTACAGTACCCAGCCTTTGCACATGTAAAACAAATCGGACTTATTTAACTGACTCCCTTCTTGTTTTTCTCCAACAGGCAGTGACGGAGTCAGACCTCAACATCAGGACATATGCAGGTAACAAGAAGATTCCTGTCAAAAGGACACATCTTACACTGCTGCTGACACGGTTTATAAATCAGATGTGTCTCTTTCTTTTCAGTTTGGGTTTCAGAAATCATGCTGCAACAGACCCAAGTTGCTACAGTAATAAACTACTACAACAAATGGATGAAGGTAGGTGTCTTCAAGCTGTTTATGACATTAGAGTCCTAGTGATATATTTACCCTGTGCCTCACTGGGGACATGTGTGGCATGTTTTTTAATATTGTCCTTGTTTCCACTAGCGTTATTGCTTTATCATGTGTTTATTCAAATATGGTTGCATTCTTGTCGTATGCTAGACTGAACAAATGATCCCAATTAGGAAAAGCATTTTTCAGTCTTCAATATTGTTGCTAACCAGCGACACAAGATCTACTTTTGAAGTGAAGCACACATGTTATGCATTATTTGTAATTGTACCTCTTGCTTTGATTGTGTTCCAGCGGTGGCCCACGGTGCAGGATCTTGCAACTGCTACTCTAGAGGTGATTACTAAAGCAGTCCCTGAAACTGAAGGGATTTTAGAAATGTCTTGATTTGAATTGAAATGTAATAATTTCCTTTATTTGTAGGAAGTGAACCAGGTGTGGGCGGGTCTTGGCTACTACTCCAGAGGAAGACGACTGCATGAAGGAGCTCAAAAGGTCTGTGTTGTGTTTTTTGTATCAAACATTTGCATCATCATAGCCTAAAACATTCTGCATTCCGTCTAAACTTAGTGTAAATATTTATAAAAAGGCATACTCTTAAAGTTGCAGGTCATAATTACTCGGTATGAAATATTGAATGTTGTTCATTGTGCCTCCTTGTTGTTAGGTGGTGTCGGAGCTGAAGGGCCAGATGCCTCGCACCGTGGACAGTCTGCTGAAGCAGCTTCCTGGAGTGGGGCGCTACACCGCTGCAGCCGTGGGCTCGATAGCACTGGGTCAGGTGTGCTTCAGATACGCCTACTTTTTCCTATTTATTGTAATAGTTTACAACTGTGTCACCTTGAGCATGATTTCTGAAATCCACACTTAAAGGGGACCTATTATGCAAAACCCACTTGTTCATGTCTCTTCTACATCAACATGTGTCCCCTCTGTGTAAAGAGATTCTGAAAGTTTCAGGAACAAAGATTCTCTCTCTCTTTGTCCTGATCCATTTCTAGAAAAACCTGTCTGAAAATGCGCTGATCAGATTTTGGCCACTTTATGATGTAATAACCAGTTTTTTGGCTTGTGTAACCATTAGCCAATCACCAACCAAGGTAACCCCCCCACCTTATCACCTGAATCTCCTCCTAGAGCACCATTGTGTTCTTTTTAACCAAATCTCTCTCAGAGGGGCGTGGGGAGGGGCTCCTTATTTTCATCTAAAGTAACAGACAGAGAATCAGCACTTTTGAAACAGGGCTGAAACAGAGAGGATTATGGGTAATGCTGCAATGATCTGTTTGGTGTTTTGAGCCAAACACTTCAGAGACATGTTTTGTATATATCCGAGATCTATAATATATTGATGTAAAACAGTATAATAGGGGACCTTTAGGAAAACAGTCTTAAAGTCTTTCAGCAGAATGTGTAATTTTCTCACAAAGATCTGACTCTTAAAAACAGTCAGTAAAGTCAGGATGGTTTTTCCTGACATAACAGGAGAGACTTTAAATCTTAAAACATTGTATTATTACTCCAACCTAAAAAGTCAAATACTGTTGGATGTAATTGGTTAGGAAATAGAAAACATAGTATTTTGAAAGTGTTGCCTAGCCCTAGTATAGTTAACTGTGGCTATGTGATTCCTGTTTTTGGTTGTTTTGATGTTAGCATATATATAGAGACAAAATAAGAATTTAAAAACTCTAATGAAACCATAAAATATGGTCGTCCAATCAATGCAACTCTTAATAGTGTTACTACCTCGTTTATCATTGACGACGAAATATCTCTGTTGCCTAGGTAACCGGAGCAGTGGATGGCAACTTGATTCGGGTGCTGTGTCGCCTGCGGGCCGTCGGCGCTGACAGCACCAGTTCTGCAGTGACAGAGGCTCTCTGGTGAGTGTGATGGAAACTTCTGAAGCAATGGAGACTCAGAGGCTACAGGTTCCTGTGCTCAGTGAGGGCAGTAACACATAACTACACTGTAGCTATGGACACATGACACTAAAAGCCTTGAAACTACAAACTGATAAACTGGGTCAAAGTTATGGGCCTAGGAAAGGATTTCCCCAACAGTGAGACTAAACTTCAAACTAATATCCTCAAGTATGATGAACTCTGACCTCCATCCGAGCCATTACCTGTTTTAAAGAAGTGGGCGAGGTCACCGTGTCGTCAAACATCGTTTTTTGGAATATGATTTGGACATTTTGGCAAACTTGCAATTCGCTTTCATGAGCTGAAAACACTGTTATAGTTTTAAGTGCCTCAAACCGGACAACACTGTGGTAGCAACCAGTTAATCACATGGTAGCCTCGCAGCCTCTAATTTTATTCTACTTTTACAAAATAAGCATCATGCTGTATAACAAAACACCTGAAAGTAGCGATTGAGACCTTGAAATGCATTAGAATAATGTTTACTGAAGTTATAAATTAAATCAGAAGTGTTATTAAAACGTTGTCTTTTGTGTGAACTTCCACCTCATTTCTTTCGGTATCTTCATCTGTATGAATCTGTCTCGTGTTTGTCATCTCTGACGTCAGTTTAATTTGACTCCCTTTGTTGATAAGATCAAACATGAGAGGAAAGTATGCTGGCCTCCCTGTGTTCCTACCACTGTCATACTTTGTGTATTACTGAAATACAGGTACATGTAATCTTTGTCAGATATCTTGCTTCACCTGCTGAGGCTTTATCTCTGCATTCAGCTGAAAACGGATTATGTTAAACCTCCTTTAGGCAATAGATAAGAAAACACAGAAGAACATCTATTTACTTAATTGTTGACTCATGTTGAATATTCACAAGAAAAAGGTTTAATTTTTAAGCGACTTGTTTTTGTAACATGTGGAGTCCCTCCTTGCCAACTATACCACTGCGTTATGCTCTTATTATACCTGGAGTTTGATATGTTTTCTTTCTGCTTTATTTCAGGAGTTTAGCAAATACTCTGGTGGACCCTGAGAGGCCCGGGGACTTTAACCAGGCCATGATGGAGCTGGGGGCCCGAGTCTGCACCCCCAAGGGCCCGCTGTGCAGCCGCTGTCCCGTTCAGTCGCACTGCCACTCCTACCACAAGGTTAGAAGGATCCAGATGTTGATAGTTTTACTTGAATGCAGAACAGAGTATGTGGTGGCGTTTTAATCCTTGTCTACATTTAATAGCCACCTCTGTCGGGGTTGTGGGTTTTGAGGCGCCTCTCTTTGGTTCCAAACAGATGTAGCAGGGAGATCGTTGTTGAATCAGGTCAGCTTTATTAATTGATCCAAACTGCATACAAACAGGAAGACACATTTCCTCGCTTCATAGTAACTAAGTTATCAGTATCCAAAAAAGAGCACGGTCAAAAGACTTTACCGCTTCCCTGTCTCATCACAATCAGCTGTGTCCTATTAACCTACCATATATAGGCATTTAGCCATGCGCGTGATACTGACGCACATTGATAACAAATGAGTGAGCCTTAAATGAATATCTTTTAAACCAGAGATTCTCAAACCTTTTTCAATAATATACCCCCTTTGAAAAAAAAATTGAGCCAAGTACCCCCTGATCAGCGCAAAAACAATTTGTTAGGCAAAAAAAGCCTATATAAAGAGGTACAGTACAGCCTTGCACCATCGGAGTCTGATTTATTAAAACAACAACATTGTAACTGAGGAACACTTAAATGCTACATTTCAAATGTTTACAATCCATCACTAAATTCATGGCCAACCAATTTTAACATCATGCAATAACACTAAGACGACATTAGTTGCATTGAACTGATCTTTGTAATAAGTTGTACTTACAATTTTGTGAGAAACATGGGCTTGAGCTTCACTGAGGGTCTTTGTCATTCTGACAGGGAGGCAAACTGCAGTTATTACACTTCGTGTTTTGAAATATGTGTAATTCTAGTCTATTAATATAAAATTCACACTGCTCAAACTTCCTTACTTTTCCTAAAATTGGTATATTTATCTATTTTTTTTCCTTTTTTTTGCCATTAACATAAAATAAATCTCACGTACTCCCTGCAGTACTCCAACGTACCCCTAGGGGTCCGCGTACCCCCATTTGAGAACCACTGTTTTAAACCATAGTGTGACTCACAAAAATACATGATTAATTAAGAGTTTAATCTAAATCCTTATATTAAAATGGCTATAACAAAGTATTTCTACACTGTAGTATTACTTATTCTACTTGGGTAAATAATATGCATACTTTTTCTACCACTGCATACATAAATCAAAATGAAAAGTAAAGTTTGTGCTTCTGTTTGTTAAATTAAAGTTATCATAATATAGAATATTTATGTTATTTATCATCAGAGGTGGGAAGTAGCGGAGTACAAATACTTTGTTACTGTACTTAAGTAAATTTGTCTGGTATCAGTACTTTACTCCACTACTTGTTTTTCTGACGACTTTTTACTTTTACTTCTTACATTTTGAGCACAAATACCTGTACTTTCTACTTCTTACATGTTGAACACAAATACCTGTACTTTCTACTTCTTACATGTTGAACACAAATACCTGAACTTTCTACTTCTTACATGTTGAACACAAATACCTGTACTTTCTACTTCTTACATGTTGAACACAAATACCTGTACTTTCTACTTCTTACATGTTGAACACAAATACCTGAACTTTCTACTTCTTACATGTTGAACACAAATACCTGTACTTTCTACTTCTTACATGTTGAACACAAATACCTGTACTTTCTACTTCTTACATGTTGAGCACAAATACCTGTACTTTCTACTTCTCTCATTTTCCAAACAGCTGGTTCCTTTAGTCTGAATGTGTGTTTGGTGGCCTGATCATTATTATGTAGAGTCATTGCGTGCCTATTGATTTGAACACGATCCGTGTATCCATCATTTCCTGGTCTTCTCTAAAGAAGAGGGACCAATGGAAACGTTGTCATGTTGCCGTTGTTCAGCATGGAAACATTCATTAGCGAACAATGACATTATTGTTCTATTAATATAAAGGGAGGTCAGGTACTCTTTAAAACAGCTGCTAGTTATGGGTACTTTTTACTTAAGTACATTTCAAAGCCCATACTTCTTTACTTTTACTTGAGTAAAGAAGTTTAGTCAGTACTTCTACTTTTACCAGAGTATTTTTAAACACGAGTATCTGTACTTCTACTTGAATAAAGGATGTGTGTACTTTTCCATCTCTGTTTATCATAGTGAAAAGGTGAACAATTTCTCATTTAATTTGCAGGTTCATGTAAAACAAGAGAAGAACTCCAGGAAGCTGCTGGGGAAGCAGGACAGGAAGCCGGACAGCCTGCCTGACATAGAGGACTGTGGTGAGTGTCCTCTTCCCCCCTCAGACCCCTTCATGTGGTCATGATATCATAGAAGTTGTGAGAGACTAACCATTTCTATCTTTGACTACACATACACATCTGATTCTGATTCTGACATAGTTTGTGTTGTTTATTAACCCACCTGAACTACTCTAACAGTAGACAGTTTGAAACAGTTACTCTTAACATTCTAGTAACACAGTGACTTTGTCCAATTGTAAATACATTTAAAACAGTCATTAAAAAGCTGATAAAATAAAAATAAAACACGCAAAAAATGAATAATACAGGTTTACAATACAGGAGTACAAGTTACAGTGCACTGTGAGATATGAACAGTTATTGGATGTAATCAAAGGCAGCAGCAAAAAGAACAGCCAGGATTTCAATTGATCTCAAAGTACCTTCTCTTCTCCACTCAGCGAACAGCGGGACGTGTCCTCTCTGTCCCTCGGAGCCCTGGGACGATGCGCTGGGCGTTCAGAACTTCCCCAGGAAGCCGGCGAAGAAGCCGCCTCGAGCCGAGCGAACTCTGACCTGTGTGGTGAGCCGACATGGAGAGGGGGGCGAGGACGAGTTCCTGCTCACACAGAGGCCCAACAAAGGTCTGTGCACTAATGGGGGATCTGTTTGTGAAGGGTCTCCAGTCTGATCATAAAATGAAACGCTGATCTCACTTCCCTTTTTGAATCAACCAAAAAAAGGCAGATGTGAACAGAAAGCTTTAGGTCCCGTTCTTGTAGAATTAATTAATTTGGCTGTTTTTATTATTTACATCGGTGTTCATTTTATATAATGGGATTTGAAGATTTTTGTTCAACTTTAGCTCAGGTACACTTAAAAGACTAAATACACAAATGCAGTGATAGAAAGTAACTAGGTATATGTACTTAAGTACTGTACTGCAATAAAATAGTGATGTACTTTTACTTTACATGAGTATTTTCCATTTTCTGCCACTTTATACTTCTACTCCACTACAAATAGAGGGTTAAAATTGTGCTATTTACACACCTGCGATTGTTTGATAACTTTAAATACTTTGTGGATTCACATTTATAATAGAAAATATAATCAACAAATAAACGATCATGTCATTTTTAGGGTTAATCTGCCAGCAAGAAATTCACTAGCTGACCTTCACTATCTGCAACATTAAAATGAATCTACTTGGGTGGGCTGCATGAATTGTGTGTGTGTGTGTGTGTGTGTGTGTGTGTGTGTGTGTGTGTGTGTGTGTGTGTGTGTGTGTGTGTGTGTGTGTGTGTGTGTGTGTGTGTGTGTGTGTGTGTGTGTGTGTGTGTGTGTGTGTGTGTGTGTGTGTGTGTGTGTGTGTGTGTGTGTGTGTGTGTGTGTGTGTGTGTGTGTGTGTGTGTGTGTGTGTGTGTGTGTGTGTGTGTGTGTGTGTGTGTGTGTGTGTGTCAGGTTTGCTGGCAGGTTTATGGGAGTTTCCAAATCTCCTGCTGGAGGAGAAGAGCTCTGATCTGAAACAGAGGAGGGCGCTGTGTGCTCAGATCAGCGGGAAACTGGGAACCCATCTGACAGAAAGCATGTTCCAGTATGTGGGAGAGGTACGCCTGAAGTTCACCACTTATACATATTTATTATTGAATGCAAATAAAGTATTTCTGCAGCTCTGTAACAACCCTTTGATGGGTCATTGGCTGTCTGCAGGTGGTTCACATCTTCTCCCACATCCACCAGACATACGTGGTCCACAGTGTGTGTTTGAAGGATGCTGACACACACACTGAAAACACTCGGTGGCTCAGCCGGTGCGCCCTGCAGGAAGCTGCTGTGTCCACCGGAGTGAAAAAGGTTTGTAATTTGTTTACACAGTGTGTGTGTTCAGCCCCACTGTGTAACTGATACAGAAAACATGTTTTTCTGGTGTGTAAATTGTTTTTCTGTTACAAGGATTTCAGTGATTTTAACTGAAATGTTCCCCCGATATCATGCTGCTATTTGGAGCTGCAGTTAGTAAAAAAACGTCTTAACCAGTAAATGGACATCTTGCCTTGTATTGTTATCGCTATCCTGGCTCCAAAATGGTGGAATGAGCTCCCCATTGACATCAGGACAGCAGATAGCTTACACACCTTCCGGCGCAGACTGAAAACTCATCTCTTTCGACTCCACTTCGAGCGATAGAATTATTAACAAAGCACTTATATACTAACAAAGGACTGGCTTATCTAAAGCCAGTTGAGTAGCACTTGAAATGTTTTGGCTCTATGAAACCTGATGTACTTATATGATTCTGTTTTCTTCAAGTTTGTATCTTGTTGGTCGAACGCACTTATTGTAAGTCGCTTTGGATAAAAGCGTCAGCTAAATGTCATGTAATGTAATGTGATTATTACAGTGAGCTTCGGAAATGAAAGGGAAGTTGTAGTTGTTGCGTTTGTTTCAGGAAGTTGTCACGGCCTGTTTCCAGTGTCCACATCTATGTGCACTCTGAATAAATGGGATAAACATCAACGTTTACTCTCCTGCAGATTGTGAAGCTTTATGATTCTGTGGACGGTCAAAAAGAACAAAACTCTAAGGTAAGTAAACGTCTGTGTATATATAATTGATCACAAATGATCTTATTCTATAATCCTAGATTCCACCTTTATCGTTTTGTTTCTACTGGTCTCACTCAGGATGGGAAGAGGCAGAGGCACACCGGCACAAAGAATGACAAGACACCAAATTCCTCCAGAAAAGCCAAAGTGAGCTCAGCTACCAGCGGCGGCAGGCAGCTCTCTCTCAGCTCCTTCTTCAACAAGGTCAAAGACGAGCCTTGAGGGGTTTGAGTGTCAAAGTCCTCCATGGTCAACGCATCAGCACTACAGTGTGTTGACATATTGGTTTCACTGTGGTCCTATCATTGGGATTGAAATACAAAATGCCATCATGTTTTAACTTTAATGTTTTAACTTTAAAAGGTTTATGTTCCTGAAGGGACTTTATTTGTATCGACTTCATTATAGATAATGTTTTTATCAATATATTGTGAATAGTCCTCGTGTTTTTCCAACAGTATGTAAGTTCACTGTCATGTTTATTATTGCAATAAAAAATGTCATGTCCAACAAAGGCACATAAACTGTTCATCTTCTGATTGCTTTTATATTTTTGTCATTGATAAAATAAATCAAAACAAATCTGTTTTTTTATAATGATGCATTTCTTTTTATAGAAGAATGTCCATATCTACATTAATCATTTGATGGACAAGAGTGATTTTTTTTTTAAATCAGCAATTATGCAATTCTGAATACTAATCCAATCATATTATTCTGCATAATGAGTACTTTCACATTACGAACTCATGGTATATATTTGATGGTAATACTTTCATACTATATTTGATGGTAATACTGGCATACTCTTACTTGAGTGTCTTGTAAATCATTATTTCTTCAGTGAAGTCTTGGTTCTTCTACTTGAGTAAATTATCTGAGTACTTCTTCCATCACTTTATATACAAATAAAAAGTTAATAAATAAAAAGTCACAGTGTAGTATGTCGGAAAAAATCTAACATTCGAAGTCAAAAAGTAATATAGTAAAGTATGTCATAAAAGGTCATAGTAAAGTTTATCATAAAACAAGTTTCATTGTATAGCCTGTCAGTAAAAAAGTGTCATAGTATTGTATTCTATGCAAAACGTAATACCAAAGGTCATTCATAAGTAACCTATGTAAAGTATAACATAAAAAGTTCTTTAAAAAAGTGCTTGTAGTTCATGAAAAATGTTCGTTTTTCATCAGACAATAGGTAATTTTGGAGAAACCAGCTCGAGTGCGCTAGAATTTGGAAATACACAGCCGGAAAAAATCTGCCACTTCCTCACAGAGCCCCTCCTCCAACACACACGAACGCGCACATGACCAATGAGGGCACTCGATAAGTTTGTGCACAGATGGAAGGCTGACAGGCAGGTAGGCCATCCAGTTATTTTAGCCGGGAAGGCTAAAATGATTGGTCGTGCTTTTTACAGTACTACAGATGACATAGTTTAATGGATTTTTTGTCAAAGCACTTAAGATATTCATTGCTATCGGGATGTTAAGAGCATTCCATGGAATATAACAAAAAGTGTATCTCGAGCCTGTTTCTCAAACTTACCTACCCCACCTTTAATGATAATAATAATGATTAAATGAAATAATAACAATACACATAATGAAAGGGAACAGTGCCCCCTGCTGTGCTGATGGTGTAACAACCGAGTGTTTTTGTGGGGGGAAATCATGATAAATGAGGAAAAACCGGAAGTGGTTCAAGTCTTGCCAGCACTTCTCTCCGATGTCTTTTACGGTTTAATTGATTGTGTTGCTGTGATTTGTATTTGCAGAGGTGTGTGTGGAGCTTCGTCTGTCACTCATTCATCGCAGGTCTTCAGGCTGAACTTTGCTAACACTGACCGGCAGACAGCGGGTTCTGCAACGTGCTCCCTGAAGTTTCATATTGAAAAACTGCGAGGTGTGCAGCAGGGAGCTTTACCGTTATATGTTACCGATGTTATGGTCTTATTTTTAATCATTAACTTGTTTTATGTTCCAGATGGCTTCTGCGTGGCAAAGTGCCCTGTCCCTGCACCAGAGCATAGTAGACAATGGAGGTATGAGGATTTGTGTTATCTAAAAGCTACAGTTAATTTTTCTCTGGGTTTCCAGCAAACGAAAATAATTTCTCTAAGTTGTCGAAGAGATTCCCAGTTTACACAACAAGGCTGTCTCTATACGTGCGTGTGAGTGCGCGTGTGTTGCAGATGCTCAGCTTGTCTTCACAATGACTTCTTTGTGGCATGTTACATGACAATCCCACTTTTTAAACGTCATTATCTTGTAGCTTGTAACTCCTGTATGTTGTGGACAAACAGGAATAGGATTGACAGGGATTATAATGTATTGTCAGATGAATACTCCCTCCAATGTTCCTCAATTGCTAATTTATAAATGTGTCACTTTGAAAAGAATATACACACAACAGGTTCTCTGAGCTCAATTCAAACAAGACAAACCTGTACAAAACTGGCTTTCCTGTACAGATTAAAGGGGCCCCATTATGCTAGGCAGGTTCATGTTTGTATTTTGTGCTTCTATTGTGACTTGTTGACATTCTGTATGTCCTCTTTTCACATTCTGTCTGCTTAGAGATGTCCCGCCCCTTAGTTTATCATGTAGAATATATTTGAGTACTAGCAAATAGAAGCATGGGTGTTACATAGTGATGTCATTATTTCCCGGAAGTGAACAAAGGAGTCCAATGGAGGCGTTTTAAGGGGGGGGGGGGAGAGAACTTAGATATATTAACCTTTGCAGACCATTTACATGCACACAAACATTATAACACACTACAGGAAAGGAAACAAATCCCAAAAAGCATTATAGGCCTTATTTATTTATTTGCTAAATGGTCCTTTCTTGTGTTTTAGACAAGAGGACAGACCTGTGGCTGCTGGTCTACTCCCCGGTCCCCGTGGCCATCATCTTCCTGCTGTACCTGTGTCTGGTGTGGGCCGGCCCTCGTCTAATGAAACACAGAGAGCCCTTCGACCTCAAAGGCATCCTCATCGTCTACAACTTCTCCATGGTCGGCCTGTCGGGATACATGTTCTGTGAGGTGCGTTTAGGGCAATCATGAGCACAGTGGTGATGGAAAATACATTTCTGTTCTTTGATATAAAGGGTGATCCTGCTAGTGTTTCATGTGAAGTTATAGTATGAATATTTCCCAGTTCCTGGTCACATCCTGGCTCTCGAACTACAGCTACCTCTGCCAGCCGGTAGATTACAGCAACAGCCCTCTGGCAGTGAGGGTAAGGAAGTGTCTCCATACACACATTCACTCATTTTAATGTGTACGCAGAAGTTTAATCTTTCAAAATCTACATATGGAACATCATTTACAGAAACCAAATTCTACTAGACAGCTGACTTTTGTTCAATTTGAAAGATAAAACATGCATTTACCTTTTTCTCAAAGTTAAACATATCGCACCTGTCTCCATTGTTTCCTTCCTCCAGATGGCCAAAGTGTGCTGGTGGTTCTTCTTCTCTAAGGTCATAGAGCTCAGTGACACGGTGGGTATTAAAAAAAGGAAGAAGTTTCTGTTATCAATTCAGAAGTCAGAGTTGAAATGATGAAACATCTCATCTCTGTGAGCAGCTCTTCTTCATCCTGAGGAAGAAGAACAGCCAGCTGACCTTCCTCCACATTTACCACCACGCTACCATGGTCTTCAACTGGTGGTCCGGAGTCAAGTATTTGGCTGGAGGACAATGTAAGTCAACAGCTGTAAATAAATATATAAACAGATATTTGTATGACTTGGTGAAGGGACATTTTAAAGAGCAGTAGTGATATTCTATATTGGTATTATAATTACAATTCTAATGAAAAGATACAAACTTAAAAAAGCATTAAATATGTAATGAAGCCAAATCCTGTTATATCTTATTCTACTGTTTTGTGTATAAAAACACATACATGAGCCATCCTGTTGCCCTGGGTGTCATATTCCTGTATAAGCATTGTAGTCTACTTTGAATCAATCCCACATTACCTGTGACGGATAGCCGTAAATGTGTATTATTCCACAGGCAATCAGAAAATATTTAACACAAAATAATTTCTCTGACTCCTAAAGATTATTATTTATGTTCTGTCTGGTCTATTGTATAGATGATTTTACCATGGTGTATATTAAAAGCTCAATTAATGGAGCCGATTACTGAAAGTAATATAGAGCTACAATAAGTATAATGATACAGGGGTTACGGTTCAACATATTGCAATAAACTGCAATACTGCAAGCACATTTTAAAAATAAAATAATCTGAAGTACACACTTGCTTAAAATCTGAGTAAAACACTATTATAAATTCATAACAGTTACCACAGATCCTGTAACATCCAACATCCTGTATATTTCTTTCTGCAATCTGAGCCACTGTCTGCTACATGTCTTTGCATCCAAACCGTTTTGGACTTTTTTTTTATCCAAGAGGTATCTCAAAACACAACATGATACAAAATGAATTTATATTTACTTCCATCCCACACTGTCTAATGCTCTATACATAAACGGTAACCTTTGTATCTTATTGCATCTTTCTACGCGTGTCAGCTGCCTGTCATAAACATTCTTAACATACCTAACTTAATTGCTTGTCGGATCATTTCTCTATAAATTTGAAACATTTGTACTGACTAAAATGAATGAATGAAACCCATTTCTTACTGCCGCTCTGAATGCATCCCTGTTTCCCCCCGCAGCGTTCTTCATCGGCCTGGTCAACACCTTCGTCCACGTGGTGATGTACTCTTACTACGGCCTGGCTGCCATCGGCCCTCACATGCAGAAGTACCTGTGGTGGAAGAGACACCTGACGTCTCTGCAGCTCGTGAGTAATCTCTGATCTGAATGAGAGGAATGTGTTTGAGCTAATCTGATCTGAACTTTTCCCCTCCAACAGGTGCAGTTCGTGCTGTTCCTCCTGCACACCGGCTACAACCTGTTCGCAGACTGCGACTTCCCCGACTCGATGAACATGGTGGTGTTCGGCTACTGCGTCTCCCTCATGATCCTCTTCAGTAACTTCTATTATCAGAGCTACCTCAGCAAGAAGAAGCAGAAATGAGACGCAGTGGTGAGGTATTGTAAGGATGTTTATCCTGTGTCTGCAATACTCACTTATCTCCACTAGACAGAACAACATACTGACATTTTTCCTCATGGTGCTCACAATTGTATTTCTTTTGAGAAATGACTGACATTGAAATGATTGCTTCAAACTAAATATACACTTGAGAATACAGTAGGTTGGTTTCTTCGCACTGTTGAAGAAATAAAGAGAGATGGATAGTTAAGCTATACGGTCACACTTGATCGTTTACTTTATACCGACAACTAATGTGAAGCATTCGTGCATTTTGTATGTGTTTTCTATACATTTCCAACAGGACTAGTGTGAAGTCAAGTATATAGACCTGTGCATGTTTAATTTACTTCATTTTGGGCCAGTGTTTACAGTGGAGGTCAGTGGATGTGTCTATAACTTGAATTCCTGCATTTTGAATGTTTTCTGTCATGGTCCCAGTTCTGTTCTGCTCTCAAAGTGTACTGAAGTGTCATGTGACATGGTTAAGCTGTATTTGAGGCAAATAATGGGGGACTGCTCTATTGTAATAAATTCAACAATATAACATTGCTATTTTAACATTTTTCTTGGTTACTCATAATAAGTTGTTTTATGCTAATTCAGTCACTAAAAACACCTTGCTGAGGCAGTGGTTTGTATTACTTTGTTAAACCGGCTGCATCCCATTACGAGCAAAAAGCATCAAATACGTGGCAACATACATTGTTTTTCTCAAGTAATGCTTATGATATTTTTTTAAATATCATATTCTTTGGGTCACTTTGCAACATCTGAAAAGAGACGACAGATCATAAAAGGCCTCTTGGCTAACCGGCGCAATTGAAGCATTTTTTTTTAATGTGCACTGTACCTGTCGACTAAAATAATAAATGAGCACAATTCGAACAGCCTTTTTTTAATATAACATATTTATTTAATTTGAGAAGAGACGATGCAGATTCATTAACATGAGCGCTCGTGTCCATCATGTGATTGTGCCAGATTTAGCCAAACAGGCTAATTTTCATATGCAGTCTCTGGCAGGTTGATAGCATCAAAAGAAACATTCAAGAGCACAAGCATGAGCAGGAATAAAACACACGAGCACACTTGACTCGCGGTTGCACATACAAAGCACATATGCCCGATTATAACTTCACAAGCATTTGGAGAGCAAGACACTTAACCAGGTTAATAAGTAACTGCAATAACACCATAAATGTGATATTTCAGATCTCCTCCTGATCAAAGATTAACAAACTCTGCAATGACAACTGCGTGTTGATTGAGGAAGTATCAGAGCTGAAATATGTCCACAAGTCATGTGACCACTTTTAAATGTGTCTTTATATGGAGCAATGACACACTTTGAAATGACTGCTGTAAATAACTGTACAAAGTATAATGCAGTAGGCTGGATTCTTCACATTATTGCAGAGCTGAGGAGAACCAGAAAAGAGACTCCTCCCAAACAACAAAATACAGAAATGCAAATACTTTCTTTTCCACAGCTATAATAAGATTGCGTTGTGAGATTATTTTATACATTTCAGTTGCGTGATTTTAAATGTCGCCTGCCTCCTCCCCATCCATCCACCTCCTTTCATCATATCCAGTGCCAGGAGAGTTAATCCAAAAACCTCATCACATCTCATCAAATCCAGAAATCCAGATATTCAGCATCATCACCAGTGTCTAGAGCCCGGGGGGTTCCCTATATGCTCACGGCTGCACCCCCCCCCCCCCCCCTTAGATACGATTTCAGGATCGGGGTCTAATCGCCAAAGACAGAAGACAAAGACATTTATCAGAGACACGAGGAGAGCTGGAGCTTTGATGGCAAACACTGACGGTATATTTGGAGCTTCGGCCTCTGACAGAGAGTTGCCCGGTCATACACTGGTAACATCAACAACATGCTAGGGCAGCCCCTCCTTATGGGAGATAACGGGCTGCTCAAGGCTGGTCAGCTGCGTCAGAGGGCGAAAGATGACATGCAGGGGAAATTATTCCCCATGCGTTGGCTTCAAAAGAGACAAACATGTCTATGATGTACAGAGGTGAGATGTTTTGTTATTATAATCTTTTTGTTGCATTTTGTATTATTATTATTATTATTATTATTATCATGTATTGCCCAGGGTGCAGTCACAACAGTTCGGTTTTTAGTATAGTACAAAAGAGGTATTTGTTTTTTACTGCATAGCCTACTATAGGCTACTGGTACTTTAAAAAAAATTCTTATTAAGTGTATACTTTTACTTTTTCTAATTCACTATTATGACAATAATAATAGTTATTTTTGTAATTATTCTAACTATCATTATAATTTGTGTTTTTTATTTATTTTTTGTATTTTATTATTATTCTTTTTTTTTAATGGCCAAGTTGCAGTCGAAACAGTTGTTTATTCAGGCTGGTGGACAAGAGGGTTGTTGTTTGTTTGTTATATAATAAGTGTATTAATATGCATGATATAATCAACTGCGATGCAACAAATGCAAAGTGAAATCCCCAAACGGAAAGTGGGTCAGTTATCTGCGGGAAACAGCGCCACCTGCTGTGTGGCAACCATAACAACAGAATGAACTCGTGAAAGAAAAAAAAACCGAAGCGGAGACAATCAGGAAGTGATTCAAATCGGCTTCGTACTTTTTTCCACTCTTGCATTTGGAACTAGGCGCGTGCTGCGAGTTTCTGTCGGATCAGTTCGGACTCTCCGCGTGTTTCTGGGGCCGGAGCTCGCTCAAACTCTCTCCATTCATTGAGAGCGGGAAGACATCTGGATCTGCTGCTGCGCCTGGAGCTGAAGTTTGCCGACTCTTATCCTCCATAAAGTGACATCAGGTGGTCCCTCCATTCCGCCGGTTTAACGCCCCGTTGCAAGGTGTGTATCCGCAGTGAGTGGATGTGTGTTTAAATGCTTCAGATCGGGGTGTTTTTGAAATGTTTTGTAACGATTTACTTTATTTTGGAGTATAGATGGCCTCTGCGTGGCAAAGCGTCCTGTCTGTTCACCAGAAGATGGTGGAACATGGAGGTATGTAGTGATATCTTTTCCCACATAAAGACTACAGTTCAGTAAAAACAACGTGTGTGTGTGTGTGTGTGTGTGTGTGTGTGTGTGTGTGTGTGTGTGTGTGTGTGTGTGTGTGTGTGTGTGTGTGTGTGTGTGTGTGTGTGTGTGTGTGTGTGTGTGTGTGTGTGTGTGTGTGTGTGTGTGTGTGTGTGTGTGTGTGTGTGTGTGTGTGTGTGTGTGTGTGTGTGTGTGTGTGTGTGTGTGTTTGGAGCTGCAAATGTGTTTCCCTGTTTGTCCTCACAATGACTGCTTTGTGGCTTGTCACACGGTTAGCCACCAAGACCAAGCCTGTTTTTACGTTTCCAGTTTGCTTTATCAGATTTTGGTTCACACACACACACACACACACACACACACACACACACACACACACACACACACACACACACACACACACACACACACACACACACACACACACACACACACACACACACACACACACACACACACACACACACACACACACACACAGAAACTAAAATAAATCAATGCAGCTCTCACAACTTGTAACTATAATCAGACATGTGTCCAGTAGTATTGTATATCTTGATATTTTGACTTGGTTAACATGACCATACACACAACTGGTCATCTGAGTTGAGAAAGACACACTTCCTGTGCAGATGATGTAAAAATCAGTACTGGAATTTGGTCAAATTATAAGGCAGCTCCTGAAACCTCAATAATAGTTCTGTAACTCTTGCTAGAAGTGTATCCTGTGATATATGTATTTGAAATAGTGGTCAATATGTGTGAATACTAGTCTACCTGAGCAGGTGGCACCTTGTATAGCTGCCTCTGAATGAATGGGCGAGTTGTTTAAGGGAAAGCGATTGGCGGGGTTGTAAAGACTGTAAAAGCACTGTAAAAATGGACGCCCATTTACCATGTTCCAGATAAGCGTACGGATGCGTGGCTGCTGGTCTACTCCCCGGTCCCCGTGGCCATCATCTTCCTGCTGTACCTGTGTGTGGTGTGGGCCGGCCCCCGTCTGATGAAACACAGAGAGCCCCTCGACCTCAAAGGCATCCTCATCGTCTACAACTTCTCCATGGTCGGCCTGTCGGGATACATGTTCTATGAGGTGCGTTTGACCCGCGTTGTGTACGGTTTTAGAAAATAAACCAGGTCGCTCATGGGGAAAGAGATCATGGAAAATAAACGTCTGTTCTTTGATATAAATGGTGATCTTAGTGTTTAATGTGAAGTTATTGTATGGATATATGGATAAACCAGGCCACTCCTGATCATGGAAACAGTGGAAATGTCTGTTAGATAATATATCTGGTGTTGAATGTCATTTAATGTTGTGAATATTTCCCAGTTCCTGGTCACTTCCTGGCTCTCGAACTACAGCTACCTCTGTCAGCCGGTAGATTACAGCAACAGCCCGCTGGCAGTGAGGGTAAGGAAGGTTCTAATGTACACATTCACTCATTTTAATGTGTACGCACACGTTTAATGTTTCACAATCTACGAGTGGAACGTCCTTTATAGTAAGATAATCCTACAGTGTGAATAATGAGTTAAACTCACCTATCTCTGTTGTTTCCTTCCTCCAGATGGCCAGAGCCTGCTGGTGGTTCTTCTTCTCAAAGGTCATAGAGCTCAGTGACACGGTGCGTATTTAAATCACATATTTAGTATCGTATCAGAAGTAAAATAAAGAATTGAAATGACTCAAATTCTCCATCTTTGAGCAGCTCTTCTTCATCCTGAGGAAGAAGAACCGGCAGCTGACGTTCCTCCACACTTTCCACCACGGACCCCTGATGTTCAACTGGTGGGCGGGAATCAAGTTTGTGGCTGGAGGACAATGTAAGTCAACTTTTTTTATTCATTTACTGTCAATGACATTTACAAAACACTTGACCTTTTGGATGTGGATGGATCTGGTGATATTCTATATGTTACTTACCATCAAACAAAGCCACAAAAAGACCAACACCAACAAGAAATGATCCTTTAACAAGCATTAGCCTTAAAACCGTACCTAAATGTGTCGAAACAACACTTTAAATGTTGCTATTCAAGGCCTAAAAATGTGTTAAAATGTCTGATTTTTTTTTACATGAAGGTCAGGTTCTGCCAGGTCTGTATTGTTCAGTGTCTCCTTTAATCTCCGGCCCCCGGGGGCCTCGGAGCTGTTTCCCGTCGTCACTTTGTGTCTGGTTCTGGCAGACTGGTTTCATCGTGGCACATGTAGTTTCGTCACCCTGTGTTAAAGGACATGTGCTGTGACATGCTCTGGCTTTTTAAATGACTTTTTAACGACCATTTTGAGATAATATACTATGGCTCTTTCTTGACCTGCTTCACTACGAGTACTTGTTTTAGTTATTTCTGTGCATTTTTTGAATTTCCGCTCTTGAGGAATGTAAACACCGGCCTAAAACAAAGGAGGCGCTCCTCCCTCTTCCTGCAGCGGTCACTCTCAGGGGGGGGGTGGGGGGGCCGCTGCACTTCAAACAGTCCCACACTCACGTCAAGTGAAGATGACTGTACCGTTGTCCGGTTAATATCTACATTTTGTCACCTGCTAGATACTTTTTTATTATATTTGTTATGAACGACCACTTTCTTTTCTTACTACATACTAATCTGTGACTTTTTTTTAATTATATTTTTATGAATGACTATTATGACTTTTTACTACATCCTATACTGTGAGCTTTTTAATTATATATTCATACTGTGACTTATTTAATTACCTTTTTATGAAATGCAACAAAATATGACTATTTTACTAGATACTAAACTATAACTTTTTTATTACGTACTATACTATGACCTTTTAACTATTTCTTATTAAAATACTTTTTACAATGACTTTTTTACTACATACTATACCGAAACCTTTTAAAATAATATCTTTTTAATTTACTACTATATACTAAGATTTTTTTTTTTACTACATGCGTACTGTGACTTTTTTTTATTATATGTCTTTGTATTAAATATTACTTTTTATACTCAACTGTTACTTTTAAAAACTTTTTTTTTATGAATGACTTGTGACACATAGGTATTTAATACTAGATAGACAGATTGATAGTTACATTACATTACATGTTACTTGTTAGACGCTTTTATCCAAAGCGACCTACATACTCAATACTGTGGACAAAACTCAATACTGTGGACAAACCCCGAACCGAACACCAACGCACTAGCCACTGCGCCACACGCCTCCTAGATAGATAGATATATACTTTATTTTTATCCCAAATTGGGAACTTATTGAAATAGATATGAGATGGAATAAGCTCCGCAGGGGGGTATCCTCCTGATAAGATGGACTCCATGCCCTCTGACAGTGTGTCAGCTCTGTCCTGTTGTCCTCTGGAGAGACGGTTTCAGGCCAAATCCACTCTCAGGGTCAAACTAAGACTCAGCTGAGAGACTGTGAAGCCCCGGGCCGTCTGCCTGCATGAGACTAAACAGCTGAGATGCTCCAACTAAACTGAAGGACCATATTGAACATCTATATCCTACACTTTGGCATTTTCACTGCGTAACACACCGTGACAATTAACCGATGCGTTTTATTAAATACTGTATACTATGATCTTTTACTACATACTATACTGTGACATTTTTAATTATATTTGTTTATTATGACTTTTTTTCCCGACAAACTACAGTAAAATCAGTACTTCTGTATATACTATGATTTCCTTTTTTTTAACAACAAACAATACTGTGACTTTTATCATTTTGAATGCAATACTTCCGAGGGGTGGTTCCGAGGGAAAATCCAGTTTGAAGAAGTGTGTCTTTGAGCGCTTGTTTGGAGGGTGATAGGGTGGTTGATGGTCTGATGTGTATCAGGAGGGGGTTCCAGAGGGACGATGCACCCCAGGTCCAGGCTTAGTCCTTTAGGGGTCTTTAGGGTGTTTGCATCTGAGGTGGATGAGGTCAGAGAGCTAGGGAGGGGCCAGGTTGTTTAGGGCTTTGAAGGTGGTGAGTGATATTACATTTTTATGACCTACTGAACAAAGGCTTTTGAATATCTTTTTTATATTAGATTCATAACTTTTTAAGAATATATTACATTTGTGACGCACTATACTATTACATTTTTAAATATGCCTTTTCTATGGCATACTTTAGTATTACGTTTTATATAAAAAATATGCACCGGAATTTTTATAATAATAATAATTATATTATAATAATTATATGTATAGCACCTTTCATGCACAAAGCAGCCCAAAGTGCTTTACATAAAACATAACGACAATATTAAAATAATATTAACATTAATACACAACAAGATAAAACATCTACAGTGGAAATATGTTAAAAATAAATAAAAATGTAAAATCAAAGCAAAACAGGAAAAATACTATAAAACATGAACAGTGATACTAGAGAGAATTGAAGGTTAACCCAAATTAAAAGCCATATTAAAAGATAGGTTTTTAGTTTGCTTTTAAACATTTCAATGGTGTTTGCTGTCCTAAGATAATAAATTATTCATCCTTTACTGTCACTTTTTTACGAATGTTTTTTTACACACTGACTTTTTAATGTAATATTTATTATCATTTTTTTAAGGTTTTTTTTCAATATACTACACTTTATTTTTTTTAGAACTTTTTGTGACTTACTAAATTGTGATCTTTTTTTATGATGCGTTTGCACGTCATATGTTATGACTGTGACATATCAAACTATGACTTCACATTCCTTTGTTATCTGCTCTACAGGGTTAGCCAACACGAGGCTGGGCTCTTACTCAGAGTATTTAAATTCTTTGTTCTACGCTGTTGTACTAGAAATTGTTGGAAACTCATCCCCAGAATCAGAAACAGGTTTATTGCCACATATTAAGAATTTGCTGTGGTGTAAGAAAACGTTTCTTACATCTCTTACAATAGCCATCAGTTCAAAAAGTGTCTACATGGACACAGAAAGAGGAATACGTTGTAGAAAGCAGCAACAAGTAGTACCATTAAAGAGAATATGTTCATAACATGTAAATACCAAATATTAATATACAACAAATATAATTAAAAGTGGAGGTAGCTTTGAACAGAAATTGGCAAAATATTCTGAGGGTTGTGCGGGGTAGCCTACTCATTATTAAAATGAACAAGATTACTGTTACTTTGTCCTACATAGACATTATATTATATTTTAAAAACTGAAAAATAGTCACCAACAAATACATTTTTCCGCTCATGATTGAGAAACAAAGGCCAAAAACCACAGTTACAATATGTTGAATTCACAAGTTATCTAGAAACGATATACATGCAATCTAACGGACACATATACGATAGACATGATTCTGCGATTTTTATGGGATTTGTAAAATATAAAATTACTACCAACAATAGTAATACACCTCAAACTATGGGTTGTGTCGACGGGAACGCCCTCAGCTTTACACTTCAATAAGGAATGCTGATGCATATATAATTATTCCTTATTCCAAAGAAATCAGTCATTCAGGTTTAACCCAGGAGCTTAAGACGGAAGGAGGGAGAGGCGTTTCCTCCACCCACTGCGGGGGTCTGAGGGTGTCCATGGTGTACATTGTAAAGCCCCCGGAGGCAAATTCATAATGGATGATTTAAAATAGATTTTTAATGCGTTTATAATATTGTTTAAAATGGAAATGAACAAAAAGAGACTGACACAAAAAATACCTTTTTTTTATGAATATAAAGGAACAAAGTTATTTCTCTAGTTCCTTTTAAGATAATTTATGTTCCATCCATCCCAGTGTTCAAATGCTATCTGATCCCTTGCATAGATGTGTCTCATTATCAAGTTAGTTATACTGTGTTAACAATGGGACTGAAGTATACTCTTGAGCCAAATGTAACTCTAACAAAAGATCTTGGCAACCTTTGGTTAGAAAGAAAGGTGCAACATAACACTGTTTCCTCACAATGTTAAAACTTGTGCCGGTAGATTCTTAATTGACTCACAGATCGTATACACGTGTTTGCCAATCCTTTATTTCAGGGCACAGCTTTTCTCGATACACGTATTTTCAAACTCACGTACAGTACACAAAACACATGCAGATGTCCTTAGAATTAGACAAATGTTGGATTACTTTGGATTACATTTCAGTATGGTTTTATACAAAAAACTAAATAAATAAGGAACAACTATTTAGAGTTATTATAAGTGGCAACATGTAATCCTTCAACAGATGTTCTAATGGTTGCCTTTACCTTTAACCACCTGGGAATAAACAAAAACATGATCATTTTCTTTGCAAAAAATGACACTTACATTTTATTAAGCCGACGCTTTTTTCCAAAGTGACTTAAAACAATTGCAAGTAACCATAAAAATACAAACAGCAAGAAACATGCAGGTGTAAAGGGGCATATTATACTCATGTTTAGGTTCATATTTGTATTTAGTGTCTCTACTGTGACATGTCTCCATGCTTTAATGTTCAAAAAGCTCTTTATTTTTCTCATACTGCCTGTACTCCTCTTTTCACCCTCTGTCTGAAACCAGAGCCCAGTCTGCTCTGATTGGTTAGCTGGCCGGCTCTGTTGTGATTGGTCAACCTCTACAATGTGTTGTAGCGCCAGCCAATAGATGTGCGAGTGTTACAAATTGATGTCCCTATGTTCCTGAAGTAAAAAGAAAAAGAGTCCAATGGAGGACTTAAGGCAGGTGGAAGTGGGAGAGAAACTCACTCTTGAGGGAACTTCTGGATTTTAGCCTTTGCAGACCATTTACATGCATCCTATACAAAACACTACAGGGGAGGGGAAACCCCAAAAAGCACAACAGGGCCACTTTTAGTAAAGGATTTGAGTTCTTCTTCCAACACTGGTCTTCAGTCTGCAGAGGATGTGTAGACTTCCTGTTGTCCTTTAACTGTTATACCTCCAGGCCTCTCTGTTTGGGATTCCCTGACTTAAGCTTTCCTTTCTCTACATGTTTTTATTCCCCGCAGCATTCTTCATCGGCCTGCTGAACACCTTTGTCCACGTGGTGATGTACTCTTACTACGGCCTAGCTGCCATCGGCCCTCACATGCAGAAGTACCTGTGGTGGAAGAAATACCTGACGTCTCTGCAGCTCGTGAGTAATCTCTGATCTGAATGAGAGGAATGTGACTGCTCTGACGAAGTTTGTGAACTAATCCGATCTGAACTTTACCCCACTTACAGGTGCAGTTTGTGCTGTTCCTCCTGCACTCAGGCTACAACCTGTTTGCAGACTGCGACTTCCCCGACTCGATGAACGCGTTGGTATTCGTCTACTGCGTCTCCCTCATGATCCTGTTCCTTAATTTCTATTATCAGAGCTATCATAACAAGAGGAAGCAGAAATAAGAAGTGTAAGACACTGAGGCTTCATGAGCGCAGCTGACTTTTTTTATTGTCAGCTTGAGGGATGTTTTCCTGCCTGCAGTACTCACTAGCGTCCACTAGAGGGAGCAACACGCCCACAGTCTGAGTGTTTTTGTCATGGTGCTCGTTATCAAAGGTCAGACTTGAACATTGTATATTTGCCAGACGTGTACAACTAAATGTGGTTTGAATTTTTGTTTTTGATATTGTCAATTATATGTTAAAAAAGATAAATGTCACGTGATCATTCAATTATTTATTCCTTAAATTGAGAAATGACAAACATTCAAATGATTGCTGTAAACAAACTGTACATTTTATACATATAATAATAATAAAGTAGGGGGTTTTTCTTCTGCATTATTGCAGATTTAATGAGTTCAAACCCTCCTGCAGAGATAAATCAAAAAAAGCAAAACACTTAACGACAAAATACAAACAAGTTTTTTTCCCACTGCTTAAAACACGGCAACATTTATATATATTCTAATGTACACTTCAGTCTGAGACAGATTGAAGGATGTAGATTAGAGAGCAAACACATGAAGAGGAGGGAGAGGACTTCAGTTGCTTTGTTGTGTTCGAAGTTAATATAATTACGCTGAAAACCCTGTTTGTGTACATGAGTTCTAGATGTGATTTAAGAATCGAAGAAATAAAGCATTTTGTTCTGTAATCGACTGAAGGGCACATTTTAATTTTGTACATCTTGATTTTTAAGCTTCTTTGACTTTGCTAATAAAAGGACAGTTCTGTGTTACTTCTTTGACTTGTGTCATTCATACATTGGAAGAGCAAGACGCTGATCTTTGTTGTAAAATATATGATTACTGGAGAATCTGTCATGCTAAAATGATTCACTTGGGACAAGGAAACTATTGTTTGGTTAAACTCGTCACAACTGGAAGGAATATGCAACCTGTGACATGACGTCCTTGTTTAAAGGGTCACAAATCATAAAGGAAGGGAAACTATTTTGAGCCATTTTTCATCATTTAATTACTTCAGGTGAGAAGTTAATGACATCCTGCTGGTTACACATCCATCTGCAGCGTGGGATAGATCAAGGTATACATTGTTTAGATATTCAGAATGACCCATATCTTAGTATGTTTAAAAAAAGAGGAAGTGGAGAAGAGGGATCCAGCTGTGAGGACGAAGGAGTGTGTGGCGATGAAGCGTTTCTGCTCTAAGTCTCTGAGTAGACGGAGGACATGTGGCTCAGGCTGCGGTCGAAGTTTCCCACCTGGAAGAAAATGTTTTCCTCGGGGCTGGAGGAGAACTGACATCCTGCGCCGCCCTGGAGCTCCTGGGTCAGGTTGAAGCCTGAAGAAAGGAGATTAAGAGTAGTTTAA
The DNA here is from genome assembly GCF_902827115.2 of Pseudochaenichthys georgianus. Classification (NCBI taxonomy): domain Eukaryota; kingdom Metazoa; phylum Chordata; class Actinopteri; order Perciformes; family Channichthyidae; genus Pseudochaenichthys; species Pseudochaenichthys georgianus. Next base: position 5,905,765 of record NC_047506.1, on the reverse strand, counting down.
CATTTGTATGAAAAGTATTCCGGCGACCTTTATGATAGGGTACATTGTCCTGACCTGCAGTGCCGGTGTTGCCGGTGTTCATGTGGAAGCCGTTGTGCTGATGGGAGTTGTAGTTTTGAGAGTCCGCGGGGACGTGGACGCCTCCGACCGTCTGCTCCATCCTGTACGAGTCCCCAAAATGGAAGCAGCTCTGAAAGCTGCCCTGGTATTCTAGGAAATGAGATGTGGCACATTGAAAACCTCACTTTCTGTCACAAGAATGTTATCAAAGTCATAAGAATGCAACCAAAAACAAGTGATAGGATGACTTCAAAAAAGCAAAGTAAAGTATAACATAGATAAGTCATAGTATAATATATTAGCAATGAATACCTAAACGCACTAAGGTGGTAAAAACAAGACAAGTCAATTAAACATGCTAACCAGTCGACCTCGTTGCCTTCATAAGAGCATGATTATAAAATACATTTAAAGTCGTAATGTATGGCATAAGAAATTCCACTAAAATGTCTTTTAAAAAGTCTCAATGAAGTACGTCTCAAAATTGTCATAACTTCATGAAGCGGCTATGCCTTGACAGCGTGTCCCATAAATGTCTCAAAAATATTAAAAGTCATTAAAACCAAAGTATAGCACATCCAGCAAAGTCATAATACATGTCATATACAAAGTCATAGTATAGCATGTCAATGTGATCAAATGTGATGGTATAGTAAGTCATAGGACCTTGAATATCAAAAACTGCATTTGAGCCATTTAAAGCCTCCGCAGGGACGCTGGGAGTGAAACAGGACTCAGAGCTGACGGACCGCCACCAGCGGGCGATGCTTTCTATAATCAGTCAGCATCCGCTCCATCTGGATGAAACTAAACGTTGATCTCAAATTATGACAATGCTATATTTGTGCTCGTGCTCGCAGCGCCAGCCCATAGTAAGTCCCATCGTCTCCGAGAGGACCGCAGGAGGCTCCATAATGGGGAGGCAGCTCTGCCTGGAGCGCTTTTACGCAACTCTGTGACCGCAGTGTGGTTTCAAAGACGTCCATGTGTAGATCTTTACAGGGAAAACAGTGTTTAAGGCATTAGGAAAAAGGTTCTGGAGTGACAGCTGAGCCGGCCATGTTGGGGCGCTGAGAGACAGCTGAAGACATGAGCCAGCGTTTTGTTGGCTAATTCAGCTCGGGGAAAAGGCTTCCGGCATGTGGTTTCCTCCACTCTGCCTCTACGACTGTAATCTGCCTCTGTCCTGAAAACACTCAGACGGAGCAGCGAGAGACAACTTCCTCTCCTCGGGACTTTCATGTGGCTGCAGCAAGTGTTTGAAAAAGGACACAGGGGTGTTCTCATGTATATCCAAGTGATCTGGCACTAAGGAAGTTATATAAGAGCGGTACTCGGCTACATGTTACAGGGGAACATTTCAGGATATTAAATTGAAACGGCAGTGAATATTTTCGCATCGAAGCCAAAACATATTTCCTGAAACAGGTTCCTTTCAGACAGATGTCTCAGTCTTACCGTCGTTGGCAGGCTGATGGTGGTGATAGTGAGAGTAGGGCTTGTGGTGAGGGTGGAGGTGCTGTTTCTCCAGAGGAGGAGGAGGCGTCCCTGTTGCCTTCATCCCTGGAGACAGGAGGGGACCCGACACCCTGCAGGACACACAGAGAGGGACGGATATATTAAAACATTCAATCCTTTCCGCTGATCACATCATCTGACAAGAAGAAGAAGAAAAAGGATGAGGAGGAAAAGAAGGATCAGAATTAGAAGTAGAATTAGTAGAAGTAGAAGATGACACATCCCAGGCTGTGGAAACTCAGCGAAATGTAATCGTCCAAATACCACGTATTATGATCTAAAGTCAACAAACAGCAGAGGATGCACTCAAATGTAACTCACACACACACACACACACACACACACACACACACACACACACACACACACACACACACACACACACACACACACACACACACACACACACACACACACACACACACACACACACACACACACACACACACACACACACACACACACACACACACACACACACACACACACACACACACACACACACACACACACACACAGGTGTTTAGATTCATGATTTTTGAGGAAAAATAAATTCTAAAATTACAAGTTTGTGACTTTTTGAACAATGGGGGTTTCCACATCAGAGTGTTACAAATAAAGGTTTCATTTGATCCAACAATCTAAAAACACAATTGGAGATTCAATTTGAACGTGCAGATTCAAAATCTACTTTTTGCAGCATCTGAAACCAAGTCCTGCATGTTAGATGTATCATCTATCATGAAATGTATACAATGAACATAAGGTTTATTATTTAAAAAAACCAGCACAAGCTTATTAATCAACACAGAATTAATGTTTATTTGAACCATACACAAATGAAAACAGGTTGTATGTATAATGCGCTGTAGAGGAGGATTGTGTTACCTTCGTACAGAGCCAGGCTAGTAGTAACAATAAAGATATTGCTTTGAGATGATGGTGATAGGTTACCCAGGAGCAGCAAACACCATGTCTTCTTTCTGTTCAGACACTTCAATGTTTACTGTGAAATTGAAAAAGTCCCCGATTTAATGACTTAATGTAGCACTTTTGATATTAGCTAATCTAAACATAACTTTGGCTCATACTCAGACTGATGGCCAACAGACCTGCCTTTAAAAACTAAGCAGGTCAATCACCTTCCCAAATATTCAACAGCTACTTACGACCCTCTCATGACAGCACATCAGGAATGCCAACACATAAATTGCTGCCGTGTTACTACGCGCCGCGCTGCTGTGGAGGCATATGGTTTGCAGTAAGCGCTATATGAAGGTGATGACAGAGTGTTTCTGGAGGCGGTGGAGCCCCCAGCTGACGGCTCTCTGCTGGCCTGAGTGGAGCCCAATATATGACCTACTGCTCCGAATGAGGGGCGTCCCACCCGGCACTCCGGAGCTGGCAGTGGCTCTGTGGAGGTCATTCAGTGGAGAGTGGTTTATAAAGGGAAAAGGTAACTGAGGTCAAGAAGCTGCGACATTCACAAGTGGGGTATTTACTGACCTATTTGATGTCATAGAACAAAACGTGAACATCTCTTAAGCTTGTTGGAACTACTGACCTTACTTCAGGCATTAAAAAAAACGCTCAAAAAAAACATTGACTTCGGAACAAGAGGACAGGAAGTGGTAAAAAGCGTATTCATTTCCGGGTTTTAGGACTCATTCCTACACCACTCTATAAAGACTTTACAAAGGTATATTTTGCAGCCAATATTCTTTTACAAATCAAGTAAAAGTATACTGTAACAGTATACTGTAACAGTCATGTTTTATATTGTGCTAATGCTTGTATTTGAAATATCTAAATGATTCCTACCAACAAGGGGGAGACTTTCCAAATCACACATTTCGCACGATTAAGAATTCAGTATTTAGATGACAGGCTTTATGCCTCTGGGAGAAACCGCAGAGTAACACAAAGGTCCTACCTTGAAGGTTTTCACTGCCTTCTGCTCGTTAACATGTTCATCTGGGTATCAAATGTAGGTGCTGCACTTGACCTCCGTGTCCATCTCCACAGAACTGAGGAAGTGTGTGTGGCACCTTGTTAGTCGAGCTGCGGAGAAGCTAGCTGTTAGCGAGCGTAGCTAATCCATGGGTTGGCACCGGCCCAGTGCGTGGCCATGTGTTCCTGCAGAGTGCAGAATACCCCCGGGATCTGCTGTCAGCACAAACTCAGGAAACAGTTATACTGTTCATATTTTTACAAGCTGCCTCTATGTGCAGCTAAAGTGAACCATAAGCTAATCACTGCCAGCTGCGCTGCTCTCGCAAGTATTAGCCTGCTAGCAACTCCGGCTCGAGGAATGAGGGGAATCTTTCATTTGCTACATTAATCTCTCCCTGATATTCATCTTCACTAACCATCCAGCACTTTTTCCAGCCAACCCAAGTCTCCTGTCCTACTGCAATGAGAGAGTGATTCGACCCCTGACCTTTTCCAAGGTACAGATGGAGGGGATTTTAAGGTGAGGGTATCAGATAGATGGACTTCATTTAATAAATATTTAAAAGGTTTGGAGGTTAGGGAGGGTGTGGACAGATATGTAAAATACCCTTGTGTCCCGTCTTCTGTAACAGATGGATGGGATCTTTATTGCTTGAAGAAATGCAACAGAAAGAGGATACAAAATACTTTGAAACCTGGATTGTTTTTTTTCCCTGAAGCCACGCAAGTTCAGACAAAATGACTTGGACGTCGACTGCAACTATTGTCCAGAAATCTTTCTTCAAGTTGATGCTCTCTTGTGTTGTAGAGGAGCTGCCCTCTGAGGCAAGAAACAGGAAGATTCATGAGCAGTTCTGCCCTGCTCCTCGTTCGTCTTCCTTCACCTGAGGCTAACTATCCCACCAGGGAGCAGGGATC